>NC_000086.7:31007861-31010527 GCF_000001635.26 Mus musculus | reverse complement strand
ACTCGATGGTCCATCCTTTCATCTCATCTCCAAACTTTGTGTCTGTAACTCCTTCCATGGGTGTTTTGTTCCCAATTCTAAGAAGGGGCAACTTCTTGAGTTTCATGTGTTTCCAAATTGTATCTTATATTTTGGGTATTCTAAGTTTCTGGGCTAATATCCACTTATCAGTGAGTACATATTGTGTGAGTTCTTTTGTGATTAGGTTACCTCACTCATGGTGATGCCCTCCAGGTCTATCCATTTGCCTAGGAATTTCATAAATTCATTCTTTTTAATAGCTGATTAGTACTCCATTTTGTAAATGTGCCACATTTTCTGTATCCATTCCTCTGTTGAAGGTCATCTGGGTTCATTCCAGCTTCTGGTTATTATAAATAAAGCTTCTATGAACATAGTGGAGCATGTATCCTTCTTATTGGTTGGAACATCTTCTGGATATATGCCCAGGAGAGGAATTGCATGATCCTCTGGTAGTACTATGTCGAATTTTCTGAGGAACTGCCAGACTGATTTCCAGAGTTGTACAAGCTTGCAAACCCAACAATGGTGGAGTGTTCCTCTTTCTCCACATCCTGGCCAGCATCTGCTGTTAACTGAATTTTTGATCTTAGCCATTCTGACTGGTGGGAGGTAGAATCTCAGGGTGGATTCATTTCTGTGTCTTCAATTCTAATCCATTGATCTACCTGTCTGTTGCGGTACCAGTACCATGCAGTTTTTATCACAATTGTTTCTGTGGTACAGCTTGAGGTCAGCCATGGTGTTTCCCCCAGAAGTTCTTTTATTATTGAAAATAGTTTTTGCTATCCTAGTTTTTTGTTTTTGTTTTTTTTTGTCTGTTTTTTGTTTTTGTTTTTGTTATTCCAGATGAATTTGCAAATTGCCTTTTCTAACTCAGTGAAGAATTGAGTTATAATTTTGATGAATATTGCATTGAATATGTAGATTTTGTTCGGCAAATAGACATTTTTACTATATTAACCCTGCCAATCCATGAGTATGGGAGATCATTTTACCTTCTGAGTTCTTCAATTTCTTTCTTCAGAGACTTGAAGTTCTTGTCATACAGACTTTTCACTTCCTTAATTACAGTCACACCAACGTATTTTATATTTTTTGACTGTTGTGAATTGTGTTGTATCCCTAATTTCTTTCTCATCCTCTTTATTCTTTGTGTAGGGAAAGGCCACTGACATGTTTGAGTTAATTTTATATTCAGCTACTGCACTGAAGTTGTGTATCAGGTTTAGGATTTATCTAGTGTAATTTTTGGGGTCACGGATACATGCTATCATATCTTATGGAAATAGTGATATTTTGCCATCTTCCCAACTTGTATTCATTTGTTTTCCTTTTGTTGTTGATTTGTTCTGGCTAGGACTTCAAGTACTATGTTGAATAAGTAGGGAGAAAGTGGGCAACCTTGTCTAGTCCCTGATTTTAGTAGGATTGCTTCAAGTTTCTCACCATTTAGTTTGATGTTGGCTACTGGTTTGCTGTCTCTTGCTCTTATTATGTTTAGGTATGGGCCTTGAATTCCAGATCTTTCCTCAACTTTTACTATAAATGGTGTAGTATTTTGTCAAATGCTTTCTCAGCATCTAATGAGATGATCATGTGGTTTTTGTCTTTCAGTTTGTTTTTCTAGTAGATTAAGGTGGTGGATTTCTGTATACTTAACTATCCCCGCATCGCAGGGATGAAGACTACTCCTTGATCATGATGTATTCTTGGATTCAGTTTGCAAGAATTTTATTGAGTATTTTTGCATTGATATTCATAAGGGAAATTGGTCTGAAGTTTCCTTTCTTCATTGGGTCTTTGCATGCTTAGAGTATAAATGTAATTCTGGCTTCATAGAACAAATTGAATAATGTTCCTTCTCTTTTGATTTTGCATAATATTTTGAATAGTATTGGTATTAGGTCTTCTTGAAGATCTCATAGAATTTTATACTAAACCCATCAGATCCTGGGCTTTTTTTGTTGTTGTTGTTTGGGAGACTATTGATGACTGCTTCTATCTCTTTAGGGGTTATGGGAGTATTTCCATGGTTTATCTGATCCTGGTTTTAATTTGGTACCTGATTTCTGTCTAGATAATTGTACAGTTCATCCAGATTTTCCAGTTTTGTTGAGTATAGGCTTTTGTAGTAGTATCTGATGATTTTTTTGGATTTCCTAAGTTTCTTTTGGTATGTCTCCCTTTTCATTTCTGGTTTTGATAATTTGGATACTGTCCCTGTGCCCTGTAGTTAGTCTAGCTGAAGGTTTGTCTATCATGTTGATTTTCTCAAACAACCAGCTCCTGGTTTGGTTGATTCTTTGTATAGTTCTTTTTGTTTCCACTTGGTTGATTTCAGTCCTGAGTTTGATTGTTTCCTGCCTTCTATTCCTCTTGGGAGAATTTGCTTCCTTTTGTTCTAGAACTTTTAGTTGTGCTGTCAAGCTGCTCCTGTATCCTCTCTCCAGTTTCTTTTTAGAGGCATTCAAAGCTATGAGTTCTCCTCTTAGGACTGCTTTCATTGTTTCCCATAAGTTTGGGTATGTTGTAGCTTCATTTTCATTAAACTCTAAAATGTCTTTAATTTCTTTCTTTATTTCTTACTTGACAGAGTTATCATAGAGTAGATTGTTGTTCACCTTCCACGTGTATGTGAGTTT
>NC_000086.7:30844569-31006870 GCF_000001635.26 Mus musculus | reverse complement strand
GAGTGGTATAGCTGGGTCCTTAGGTAGTACTGTGTCCAATTTTCTGAGGAACCACCAAAATGATTCCCAGAATGGTTGTACCAGCTTGCAGCCCCACCAGCAATGGAGGAGTATTCCTCTTTCTCCACATCCTTGCCAGCATCTGCTGTCACCTGAGTTTTTGATCTTAGCCATTCTGAATGGTGTGAGGTGGAATATCAGGGTTGTTTTGATTTCCATTTCCTTGATGACTAAGGATGTTGAACATTTCTTTAGGTGCTTCTCAGCCACTAGATATTCCCTAGGTGAGAATTCTTTGTTTAGCTCTGTACCCCATTTTTAATAGGGTCATTTTTTCTCTGGCATCTAACTTCTTGAGTTCTTTGTATATACTGGATTTTAGGTTTCTATTTGATGTAGGATTGTTAAAATTTTTTTCCCATTCTGTTGGTTTCCATTTTGTCCTATTGACAGTGTCCTTTGCCTTACAGAAGCTTTGCAATTTTATGAGGTCCCATTTGTTAACTCTTGTTGTTCAGGAAATTTTCCCCTGTGCCCATGTGCCCAAGACTCTTCCCCACTTACTTTTCTATTAGTTTCAATGTATCTGGTTTTATGAGGAGGTCCTTGATCCGTTTGGAATTGAGCTTTGTACGAGGAGGCAAAAATGGATCAATTTGCATTTTTCTACAAGCTAACTTCTACTTGAAACAGCACCATCTGTTGAAAATGCTGTCTTTTTTCTACTGGATTATTTTTAGATCCCTTGTCAAAGAATATGTGACCATATGTGTGTTGATTCATTTCTAGTTCTTCAATCCCATTCCACTGGTCTACATGCCTGTCTCTGTACCAATACCATGCAGTTTTTTTTTTTTAATTACAATTGCTCTGTAATACAACTTGAGGTTAGGGAATGTGGTTCCACCAGAAGTTCTTTTATTGTTGAGAATAGTTTTCACTATGCTAGGTTTTTTGTTATTCCCAATGAATTTTCAAATTGTTGTTTCTTTTGAGATAACCCCCACTCTAGTTCCTCAGGACCCGCATGACGACCAAGCTGTACATCTACTACCTTTAAGCTGAGAGGCCTAGATCAAGCCTGTGTATTTTGTTAGTTACTTAGAAGCAGAATAGTTAATATAGTTTGTTGTTCAGGAGCTTTGGCTTTATTCTTGCATTATTTGTTTATCTCTCTCATGGAACTATACACTTAGCATGTACACACTACACTTTCAACTCCCAAAGTGAATTCCTTCAAATCTCCAAACTCACAAGTTATCAATGATTCCTATGTCTTTCTGTGGTGCTTTTTAACAATTGGAGAAGATTGACAATCCCTGTGTAATCTCTATCAATCATGGTCTAATCTCTCAGTAAGCAAAATGCATGAGTGGTATTTGGATACTCCCTCTTTATCCCCTACTATCTTTTTATCATCTATTTTTATTTTATACCAACCCCAATTTCCCTTCTAGCTTTTGCACCAGTCACAATGTATTATGATGCAATCCTCCTAAGGCCAAGGGTACTCAGGCTTTAATGTCTCCAGGAACACACTATTTTAACTGTTTGGTCTTTTGTTACCTTATCCGCCTAAAAATTAATAATCATTATTTCATATCAATTGGTTCTATTTATTCACATACTGTGCATATATGTTATGTGATTATTATTATTAAAAAAGGCATAATTTTTATATTTTCAAAGGACTCTGTTGGATAAAGGTGAAGATTAGATTCCCCCAGAAACGATCAAATATGACACAGTAGAAATATACTGAGACTTCAATGTCTCCAGCTGTGCCAACCAAGTTCTCTTTCACACATAGTCTGTCTTTCTATGTTTCCATAATATTTTCTTATTCTTTTTTCATTGGTCCTTTTTTTCCTTTGTTCTGAGATCCAGTGAAGTCAGAAAAATGTTATTTTTCATCTTTATTTAAAGAGCATATTATTATTATTATTACCATTATCATTGTTTTATTTACATCTCAAATATTGTCCTGCTCCTGCACCCCCTTGCACAGTTCTTAACCTTATTCCCTCTCACTTTGCCTCTGAGATGGGTATCACCATGGGCATCCCCCTTCCCTGGGTCAGCAACTCTTTACAGGATTAGGCAGAACCTCTCCCACTAAGGCCAGTCAAGGCAGTCCAATGCTACATATATATTGGTGGCCTCAGACCAGACTTATTTGCTCTTTGATTGGTGAACTAGTCTTTGGGAGCTCCCAGTGGTACACATTAGTTGACACTGTTGGTCTTCCATGTTGCCAACCCCTTCAGTTCCTTCATTCCTCCCCCTAAATCTTCCATACATGTCTCTGACCTCAGTCTCGTAGTTGGATATATGCATCTACATCTGTCTCATTCAGTTGTTGGTATAGCATCTCAGAGGACATCCTTGCTAGGTTCCTCTCTGAAAGTACAACAGAGCATCAGTAATACTGTCAGGGTTTGGTACCTGCCCATGGGATAGATCCCAAGTTGGGCTGGTCACTGGTCTGCCATTCCTTTAGTTATTACTCCATTTCCCCCTGCATTTCTTTTACATAAGAACAATGTTAGGTTGAAAATGTATAGACTCAATACAATTTCCATCACTATTCCAATATAATTCCTCACAGACTTGGAAAGAACAATTTTGAACTTCATATGGGAAAACAAAAAACCAGGATAGCCAAAACAATTCTGAACAATAAAAGAATATCTAGAAGAATCACTTAAGAAAAAGTAATAATAATAATAATAATAATAACCCACATGGAGTTGGTACAGAGACAGACAGGTTGATCAATGAGATAAAAAACTAAAACCCTGGAATAAACACATACACCTATGGACACTTGATCTTTGATAAAAAAGCTAAAACCATACAGTGGAAAAAAATAAGGCATCAACAAATGGTGCTTGTCTAACTGGCAGTCTGCCTGTAGAAGAATGTAAACTGATTCATATTTATCACCATGCACAAAGCTTACATTCAAGTGGATCAAGGACCTCAACATGAAACCAGATACACTGAATTTAATAGAAGAGAAAGTGGAAAATAAACTCGAATATAATGGCATAGTGAGACATTTCCTGAATATAACACACCAATAGCTGAGACTCTAAGACCAACAATCCATAAATGGGACCTCATGGAACTGCAAAACTTCTGTAAGGCAAAGGACACTGTCAACAAGACAAAAAGCAAGGTACAGAAAATGTTAGTGTGTGTAGTCTTACTTCAACTAGATAAAACTAGTCTGTTTATTAGGAAATATGTAATCATATTTTGACCATTGTATAAAGGCCTGTAGTATTTTCAGAGGACTATTACTATAAACTCACTTGTTATTACCTTGCATCTGGTAGCTTATTTGTACCATTTATAGCAGTTGTCCTCAACCTTCCAAATGCTGGCAATCCTTTAATACTGTTCCTTATGTTGTGGTCACCCCAAACAAACATATATATATATATATATATATATATATATATATATATATATATATATATTTCTTGCTTCTTTTATAATTGTAATTTAAAAAAAAAATTGTTACATTTGTTCATGGTAAAATGTTTTATCAAGTTTGTGCAGAACAATGGAGACTCCTTTATAGCCAATTATAATGTAACCATAAAAGGAAAGACTATGTTAATATCTCAAATTTGGTTCCTATTGAAACAAAGAAAACTAAATTCAAGACTTTAAAGCCCTACCCAGAAAGTTTATTCAAGGTCCATGTCTCATGCAGCTTGCTAGTTAGGAGGGCTTTTTGGGCTTAGAGCAAAGAACAAAGGATGTAAAGTCATCCCAGGAACCAACAAGCCTTTGAGGTAAGAAAGGCATGCAAGGATAATCCCCCAGACAAGCTCAAGATGAGTAGTGGACCACCTGCTGATATGGTTTGAGCTTAGCCAGATGTCCTGCCCACCAAGATAAACACCCTCCCTTTATAGTTACTCTCTGATGTTTAAATTGCCCATTTTTGTGTAACTGTGCCAATTCTTCCCCTACCCCCACTCCTTTATTATATAAACTTTTATATTTTATTTACCAATGAAGTTCTTTTCGTGGTTTTAATGTACATGTTGAATATAATAATATATGCAATGTTGGTTTGGTTTTATCAATATAAGCTTTATTATTTATTCGTGGAACCTGCTACCTTAAGATACAAATCTTTATTAAAAATTAAATTTAGATAAATATTACTTCAATTGTTTTCCCATCAGTGCTTATTAGTGTAAGAGTAGTATTAAGTATCCTTTGGTTTTCAAAGTACCTTAATGACATTTCATTTTTCATTACTGTCAAATGATTTCAATGGTGTTCATTTTTCTTGTATTTTTATCAGTTTCTCTCCTGGTACTCTGTTCCTCCATCTTTCTCATGCACTCACTCATTCCTCCTGTTTTCATCCGCACCTGACTCAAATCTACCTACAAAATTTGTTTCCCTTCCTAAGGAGATCAATAAGTTCTCCCTCCTTGAGCTCTTAATGTTTTGCTTAGGCTCGCTGTATCTGAGGATTGTAGTATTATTTTCCTTTAAAGAAAAACGAATGTTCAAATATAAATGAGTACATTCCATGTGTGTTTTCCTGTGTCTGGGTTACCTCATTCAGTATAATTTTTTTCTAGTTCCATCCATTTGTTTTCAAATTTAAGGATGGTATCTTTTTTTTTTTTTCCTCACAGAATAGTGTTCCATTGTGTATATTCACCACTTTTTCTTTATTTACTATTCAGTTGAGGGACATCTAGGTTGTTTACAATTTCTGGCCACTATGAGTATAGCTGCAATGAAGATGATTAAGGAAGTGTCCTTGTGGTAATATGGAGAGTATTATGGGTGTATGCTCAAGATAGGTATATCTGGATCTTGAGACAAAACAATTTCCAACAGTCTGAAGAACCATTATGTTGATTTTCATAGTGACTGTGCTAGTTTGCTCTTCCATCAGCAATAGAGACATATTCCCCTTGTTCCAACTGATTGCCACCATCTGCTATTCCTTGTGGTTTGAACTTAGGCATTCTGATAGGTGTAAGATGGAATCACAAAGTAGTTCTAAATTGCATTTTCCTGACGGCTATAGACATTGAGAATTTTTAAGTGTTTCTTGGCCACTTGATATCCTCTTGAGAATTCTCATTTTAGGTAAGGTAACCCATTTTTAATTGTATTAATAGGTTTCTTAATATCTGGTTCCTTGAGTTTCTTATACATTAGCTCTCAGTCAGATTTGGGCTTGATGAAAATATTTTCCCATTCTGTGGGTTACTGTTTTGCCACTCGGTGTTTTTCTCTGCCTTACAGAATCTTTTCTGCTTCACAGGGAACCATGACAGTTTCAGTATTTTATATGATGGATTACATTTCTGATTGTTGTATGTTGAATCACCTCTGCATCTTTGGGAGGAGATGTACCTTATCATGATGCGTGACATAATGTCTTTTTGTTTTGTGAGTATTTTATTATGAGTATTTTTGCATTAATGTTCAGGAGGGAAATTGTTCTGTGATATACTTTCTTTGTTAAATATTTGTGTGGTTTAGGTGTCAGGATAAATGTTGCCTCATAAAATGAACTTGGAAATATTCTGTCTGTTTATATTTTGTGAATGGATTCCAGTAGTATTGGCATTATCAGTCCTTTAGCAGTCTGATAAGAATTTGTATAATTTAAGCTTTAATGCTGTTCATTTTGTTTACAAATGCCAGTACCCTTGAATTTATGGCACAGATGCTAAAAATTAAAAGATTACCTTGGTGAAACTTTTTTTTGATGAATATGAAGTATCTTTTTGTGTTTGCATTATTTTATTTTGGTTTGAAATCTCTCTCTCTCTCTCTCTCTCTCTCTCTCTCTCTCTCTCTCTCTCTCTCTCTTTGATATTAGAATGGATAAACCAAGTTGCTTCTTAGGTTCATTTGCTTATACACGTTATATCAGGATAGTGAGAGCTCACATCATGAACTGAAAGCAGAAAGCAGAGAGAATTAATTCGTGGTAGTGAGATGATAATTGCCCTGATATTCAGCCTGCAATAATATACTCCTTCCAAACCCCTATTCTAAACCTGCAAGCAACATTAACCATTTGGGACCAATTGTATAAATTCTAAAGATTATGGGAAATATTTCTTACTTAAATCACAACACTACCTTCTTCTCTCAAGGTTCAGAGGTCACCATGGAGAAGATAGTTGAAAGATTGCAAGAACCAAAGGTAGTGAATGACTACAAAGAAAGTCTGTTTTCCAGAAACAATAAGGCATTTGTACATGTGAAATGATAGTGACTATAATTATATGTAGAAGACAAATTCAATATCAAGCCAGACAAAGCCCAGCATTTAGGGGTGAGATCTTTAGAACATCCCACTGCTAGCTAAGGAATTTTAACCACTTTTTATTTTTCTGGTCACTATTGGGAGATGGAAGTTAGCTTTATTTTTTTTTTCAGGATATGAAGCATGCACCTAATGACAGCAGAACCTCAATATGGTGGGTTAAATGAGAAATGTCTCCTATAGGCTTAGGCATTTGAATACTTCATCCTACTTTGTTTCTGGTATTTGCGGATGTGCAGTTATTTATGGTGATGCCTGAAGAAGCTGAAGAAGTGTGTAACTGGAGGCAGGCATTGAGAATACTTAACACTGCTGGATTTCCAATTTAGTACCCTTCTTTGTGCTTGTTAAAGAAGAGGGCTCAGTGTTTCCTCCTCATTCTATTCCTGACACTTGCTGACATACAATCCTACCATCATGAAGTCTTTTCTATCTGAAAGTTTATGGTCAAAAACTATTCCTTCTGTAAGGTGCCTTGGTCATGTTATTTTATCATAGCAGCTGGAAAGGAACTAATATTGGGTTTAACAGAAAGAACACATGAAATATGAAGGAGACATTTACTCCTACAGGGATATGGAAGGAATAGTAAGGATAAAACAGGGAGTGGAACCTAAACACCCTTGACCTCAGAATAAGAAAATTAAGTAACTTTAGTCAATAGATATTAAGCTTCTTATTAGATTCAAGACTCACTACACAGGAGAGGAACCATGCTCATTAATGCAAAATTGACCAAAAAGCAATAGCTCAGGGTGTGATAGGACATAGGGGAGAACCTACTGTTATTATTTTTAGCTATATGTATACAGTATCAATAAATCCCCACATCAAAAGCATCGTGCATATTTGGGTAATATTTAGCAGTAATATGAACCTAATTTTATTATTTGAAGCAAAACATATATAAATAGAAAATGTTATATAATTTGAAATAAAAGATACATAAACAATTGCATACATTGGTTTAATAAGTAAATTGAAACTGTAAAGTTCTAATTAAACTGTGCATGCTCATTTACTTATAGCTTATGTGAGGTATAGGATTTTATGAAGTTAGTAGTGAGATTTTTATGACTTTTGCAGATATTCTTAGTTTATCTTACCTTCTTCCCTATTCCTTCTACATTAATCTTTCTCATTAGAACCTGACTCTCCAAAGTGTCTCCAGAAATTATGACAATCACAATTATCCATGCTGCCATCAGTAGCATATTGAAACCCACATTTCATGTTGCTTCTGAAGATATTGTTAATGTCAAGGATCCCAGAAACCATCAGAATTTACAGTGAACTTCACAGTCAGTACTGTTCCCTCAGGTCATGTTGAGTTAAATGTTCTGAGATATGTTTTGTTGAGGTCACATATATACTGGCAAGAGACAATGTATGGCCATGATACTTTAGGCCTTTAGCAGCAATCATGTCAGTGATCCCTGCAGCATTATTGGACCAAATTAATATGACAGTCTTGTACTGAATTAGAATAATTACTGATGTCAATTATGTATAATTCTGCCACATTCATGATAAGTGTTCTGCCATTTATAAACTTTTTTATGTCCATTTTCATTCTGTCACTAGATAAGAGGTTTCAGTCATGGTCATACCAGCTGGATGCTGTCACCAGTAACAAGATAGAGTCTATTTTTTAATATTTCTGATGGAGATCATGGTGATGACTATGATCTGTACTGCTTCTGGAGAAACTGCTGAATTCCATGGTCCATACTGATACACAAGATCATTATGAGGTAAGTATTCTGAGCTGGCACTGGATAACAGATCAGTGGCTGAGATTCTACATATCATAAGGAATCCTGTTGATGTTCTTGATTTATCAATTTCACCCTAAATTTCAAGCAAACAATGTATTTTGATGTTGTGGTCCTACCTGTGAGAAGCAGCTATACTGATGTCAGTGATGCATTTTGTGAACAGAAATTGGGCAGGAGTCCATTATATCTATTGCTGATGGAGATGCTGATGATGGCTATGATCTGTGTTGCTGCTTGAGAATCTGATAAATTCCAAAGTCCTTACTGATGCTTGAATTCATATTGAGGTAAATTTTCCTAGATGGCACTGAAGATCAGACTGATGTCTGAGATAATACCTGATACAGGAAATTCTCTTTATGTTTACTGATGAATGGATATAGCCCCAGATGTTAAAAATGAAATGTACTGTGATGTCTATGTTACTACCTGAAACATGAAGCTATATTAATGTCAGAGTGGCATGATAGGAATGGCAATAATGATGGAATCTATTCCTATTGATGATGGAGACCTAATTTATGGTGGTGATCTGTGTTGGTGCGATCTGGTGAATTTGACAGTCCATCCTGATTCTCAAGTTGATATTGAGGTAAGTAACTCTGAGCTAGCACTTGCAATCCAATTGATGTTTGAGATCAAGCATTCCACAGGAAATTCTGTTGAAGACTCTACTACATTCATGTTGGCCCATAGTTAACCATGTAATTTATAAGATCTATACTACTACCAAAAGAGACAGAGATGTCAAAAAAGAAATAAAACAAAACAAAATAAAAACAAAAACAAAACAAAACAAAACAAAACAAAACAAAAAACAAAAAACAAACAAAAAAAAACTATCCTGCCACTGGATGTGCATGGCCATAATATCTTCTGCACTCTTAATCGATATTAAACATAGTGTTGTATACCTGGCAACAGATACCATGACACGATGTCATTGGCAACCACTTTGTCAGTGATCACTGTGCTACTGAGAGCCATTTTAATAACAGTAATCCAAAGTGCCTACAGAAACTATGTTGATGTCAATCATCATCCAGAAACCCCGTTTAAACCCATAGTACATGATGATTCTGGGGAGATTGTTAATGTCAAGGATCCCTGAGGCCAGCAACGTCCACAGAGAATTTAACAATACAGTTTTCTCAGAATATTTTTATTTTTGGGGTCTGAGATGTTATTTTGAGTAACATATATAGTGGCAACTATCACCATTGTATATCCATTAGACTTAGGGTTTCCAGCAGGTATGATGTCAGTTATCCCTGCTCCCATGTGGAACCATAATAATATGAGTGTCTCTGAATATCAATGGAAATTTACTTACATCAGTTATCCATGTTCCTGTCAATTTTAGATGAAGAGTACACCCAGCCTAACCATTTTGATGTCATGATGCATCCTACCACTAGAGAAGAGGTTTCTCTACAAGGTCCTACTAGGTATCTGAAAATGTCTGAATGTGCATGATATTTCCTGGCAAAGATAAGATGGTATACCCAGATAAATGCTGCCATAGGCACCAAGGTCATGAGTTACCCTTACTGCCACTTTGGACCTTACTGCCACTTTGGACCACATCCCAACTGCTAAGGGAAATATATTGGTGTCACTCATCAGTGAGGCCACTGGTCCCCATGTAAAGAACCAAAGTCAGTGTTGTCCTGGAAGAGCTCCTTGATATGTGAGATCTTTGAACCAGAGGAGTCTTTTCTGTAATTCATGATCAGTAGTGCTGCCTAAATCACAATGATGTAAGTGCTATGTGCTGCTACTGGAGAGGAATTTGATGCCTGTGACCCTACCTAAAACATGAAGCTATTCTTATGTAAGTGCTGGAGCTGTGATCAGCAATCATGATGGAGTCACTGTTCTTATTAGTGATGGAGACCCTGGTAAAGGCTATGATTTATCTTGATTTTGGATAACATGCTGAATTCCAAGGTCTGTACTGACACAAGAGGTCATATTGAGGTAAGTATTAAGAATTGGCACTGGAGATCCAAAGTGTCAAAGGGAATTCTGTTGATGTTCCTTATCCATGCATATAGTCACCAAAGTCAAACATATAATTTATTTTGATGCCTATGATTATACGTGTAACAAGAAGCCTTGCTGATGTCAGTGGTGCATTCTCTGGACAACAACTGTGCAGAAGTCCATTATTCCTATTGGTGAGGGAGATCCTGGTGATGACTATGATCTGTGTTGCTACTTGAGAATCTGAAAAATTCCAAGGTCCCTACTAATTAATGCTGAAGGCATACTGAGGTAAGTGTTCTTAGCTGGCAATGGAGATCAGATTGATGTCACATCCTATCTTTAACAGGAAATTCAATTGATGTTCCTGATGCATGCATGTACTTCCTCCTGTTGATCATGTAGTATATAAAATCGCCACTGCCCCTAGAATTAGTAGTGATGTCTACTACCAATCCTGCCACTGGAGAAGAAGTTTATGCCCATAAATTTGTTTTCACCAAATTTATGCTGATGTCACATGTATATACCTGTCAATAGACACCATGGTATATATTGCCCATAGTCCATACTTCTTTTGGCAACATTGTTGTCAGTGATCCCTGCTGCCACTGGGACCCATGTTAAGATCAGTAAACCAAAGTGTCTGAAGAAACGTGGATAAGGTTTATCATCCTTTTTCACCAGTATCTTTCTTTTTTTTTTTCATTTTTTTATTAAGTATTTTCCTCAATTACATTTCCAATGCTATCCCAAAAGTTCTCCATACCCTCCCCCCACTCCCCTACTCACCCATTCCCAGTTTTTGGCCCTGGCGTTCCCCTGTACTAGGGAATATAAAGTTTGCATATCCAATGGGACTTTCTTTCCAGTGATGGCCGACTAGGCCATCTTTTGATACATATGCAGCTAGAGTCAAGAGCTACAGGGAACTACTTAGTTCATAATGTTGTTGCATCTACAGAGTTGCAGATCTCTATAGCACCTTGAATACTTTCTCTAGCTCCTCCATTGGGGGCCCTGTGATCCATCCAATAGCTGACTGTCAGCATCCACTTCTGTGTTTTCTAGGCCGCAGCCTAGTCTCACAAGAGACAGCTATATCAAGTTCCTTTCAGCAAACGCTTGCTAGTGTATGCATTGGTGTCATCGTTTGGAGGCTGATTATGGGGTGAATCCCTGGATATGGCAGTCTCTAGATGGTCCATCCTTTCGTCTCTGCTCCAAACTTTGTCTCTGTAACTCCTTTCATGGGCGTTTATTCTCAATGCTAAGAAGGGGCAAAGTGTCCACACTTTGGTCTTCATTCTTCTACAGTTTCATGTGTTTTGCAAATTGTATCTCACATCTCGGGTATACTAAGTTTCTGGGCTAATATCCACTTATCAGTGAGTACATATCATGTGAGTTCTTTTGTGATTGTGTTACCTCACTCAGGATAATGCCCTCCAGGTCCAAACATTTGCCTAGCAATTTCATAAATTCATTCCTTTTAATAGCTTAGTAGTACACCATTAAGTAAATGTACCAAATTTTTTGTATCCATTCCTCTGTTAAGGGACATCTGGGTTCTTTCCAGCTTCTGGCTATTATAAATAATCCTGCTATGAACATAGGGGAGCATGTGTCCTTCTCACCAGTTGGAACATTTTCTGGATATATGCCCAGAAGAGGTATTGCAGGATTCTCCGGTAGTATTATGTGCAATTTTATGTGGAACCACCAGACTGATTTCCAGAGTGGTTGTAAAAGCTTGCAATCCCACCAACAATGGATGAGTGTTCCTCTTTCTCCACATCCTTGCCAGCATCTGCTGTCACCTGAATTTATGATCTTAGCCATTCTGACTGGTGTGAGATGGAATCTCAGGGTTGTTTTGATTTGCATTTCTCTGATGATTAAGGATGCTGAACACTTTTTCAGGTGCTTCTCGGCCATTCGGTATTCCTCAGGTGAGAATTCTTTTTTTAGCTCTGAGCCCCATTTTTTAATGGGGTTATTTGATTTTCTAGAGTCCACCTTCTTGAGTTCTTTATATATATTGGATATTAGTCCCATATCTGATTTAGGATAGATAAAGATCCTTTCCTAATCTGTTGGTGGCCTTTTTGTCTTATTGAAGGTGTCTTTTTCCTTGCAGAACCTTTGCAGTTTCATGAGGTCCCATTTGTCAATTCTCGATCTTACAGCACGATCCATTGCTGTTCTTCTCAGGAATTTTTCCCCGGTGCCCATATCTTCGAGGCTTTTCAACACTTTCTCCTCTATAAGTTTCAGTGTCTCTGGTTTTATGTGGAGTTCCTTGATCCACTTAGATTTGACCTTAGTACAAGGAGATAGGAATGGATCGATTCACATTCTTCTACATGATAACCACCAGTTGTGCCAGCACCATTTGTTGAAAATGCTGTCTTTTATCCAATGGATGGTTTTAGCTCCCTTGTCGAAGATCAAGTGACAATAGGTTTGTGGGTTCATTTCTGGGTCTTCAATTCTATTCCATTGGTCTACTTGACTGTCACTATACCAGTTCCATGCAGTTTTTATCACAATTGCTCTGTAGTACAGCTTTAAGTCAGGCATGGTGATTCTACCAGAGGTTCTTTTATCCTTGAGAAGAGTTTTTGCTATCCTAGGTTTTTTGTTATTCCAGATGAATTTGCAGATTGCGCTTTCTAATTCGTAGAAGAATTGAGTTGGAATTTTGATGGGGGTTGCATTGAATCTGTAGATTGCTTTTGGCAAGATAGCCACTTTTACAATGTTGATCCTGCCAGTCCAAGAGCATGGGAGATCTTTCCATCTTCTGAGATCTTCTTTAATTTCTTTCTTCAGAGACTTGAAGTTCTTATCATACAGATCTTTCACTTCCTTAGTTAGAGTCACGCCGAGATATTTTATATTATTTGTCACTATTCAGAAGTGTGTTGTTTCCCTAATTTCTTCCTCAGCCTGTTTATTCTTTGTGTAGAGAAAGGCCATTGACTTGTTTGTGCTAATTTTATATCCAGCTACTTCACCAAAGCCGTTTTTCAGGTTTAGGAGTTCTCTGGTGGAATTTTTAGGGTCACTTATATATATTATCCTTTCATCTGCAAAAAGTGATATTTTGACTTCATCTTTTCCAATTTGTATCCCCTTGATCTCCTTTTGCTGTCGAATTGCTCTGGCTAGGACTAAAAGTACAATGTTGAATAGGTATGGGGAGAGTGGACAGCCTTGTCTAGTTCCTGATTTTAGTGGGATTGCTTCAAGCTTCTCACCATTTACTTTGATGTTGGCTACTGGTTTGCTAGATTCCTTTTATCATGTTTAGGTGTGGGCCTTGAATTCCTGACCTTTCCAAGGCTTTTACCATGAATGGGTGTTGAATCTTGTCGAATGTTTTTCCAAATCTAAGGAGATGATCATGTCTTTTTTGTCTTTGAGTTTGTTTATATAATGGATTACATTGATGGGTTTCTGTAAATTAAACCATCCCTGCAACCCTGGAATAAAACCTACTTGGTCAGGATGGATGATTGCTTTAATATGTTCTTGGATTCGGTTAGCAAGAATTTTATTGAGTATTGTTGCATTGATATTCATAAAGCAAATTGGTCTGAAGTTCTCTATCTTTGTTGGATCTTTCCGTGGTTTAGGTATCAGAATAAACGTGGCTTCATAGTATGAGTTGGGTAAAGTTCCTTCTACTTCTATTTTGTGGAATAGTTTGTGCAGAACTGGAATTAGATCTTCTTTGAAGGTCTGGTAGAACTCTCCACTAAACCCATCTGGTCTTGGGCTTTTTTTTTTTTTTTTTTTTTTTGGTTTGGGAGACTATTAATGACTGCTTCGATTTCTTTAGGGGATTTGGGACTGTTTAGATCGTAAACTTGATCCTGATATAACTTTGGTACCTGGTATCTGTCTAGAAATTTTTCCATTTCGTCCAGGTTTTCCAGTTTTGTTGAGTATAGCCTTTTGTAGAAGGATCTGATGGTGTTTTGGATTTCTTCAGGATCTGTAGTTATGTGTTTCTTTTCATTTCTGATTTTTTAATTAGGATGATGTCCCTGTGCCCTCTAGTGAGACTAGCTAAGGGTTTATCTATCTTGTTGATTTTCTCAAAGAGCCAACTCCTCATTTGGTTAATTCTTTTAATAGTTCTTCTTGTTTCCACTTGGTTGATTTAGCCCCTGAGTTTGATATTTCCTGATGTCTACTCCTCTTGGGTGAATTTTCTTCCTTTTTTTCTAGAGCTTTTAGATGTGTTGTCAAGCTGCTAGTGTGTGCTCTCTCCAATTTATTTTTGGAGGCACTCAGAGCTATGAGTTTCCCTCTTAGAAATGCGTTCATTGTGTCTCATAATTTTGGGTATGTTGTGGATTCATTTTCATTAAACTCTAAAACGTCTTTAATTTCTTTCTTTATTCCTCCCTTGACCTAGGTATCATTGAGAAGAGTGTTATTCAGTTTCCACGTGAATGTTGGCTTTCCATTATTTATGATGTTATTGAAGATCAGCCTTAGTCCATGGTGTTCTGATAGGATGCATGGCATATTTTCAATATGTTTGTATCTGTTGAGGCCTGTTTTGTGACCAATTATTTGGTTAACTTTGGAGAAGGTCCCGTGAGGTGCTGAGAAGAGGATATATCCTTTTGTTTTAGAATAAAATGTTGTGTAGATATCTGTTAAGTCCATTTGTTTCATAACTTCTATTAGTTTCACTGTGTCCCTGTTTAGTTTCTGCTTCCACGATCTGTCCATTGATGAAAGTGGTGTGTTGAAGTCTCCCACTATTACTGTGTGAGGTGCAATGTGTGCTTTGAGCTTTACTAAAGTGTCTTTAATGAATGTGGCTGCCCTTGCATTTGGAGCATAGATATTCAGAATTGATAGTTCTTCTTGGAGGATTTTACCTTTGATGAATGTGATGTGTCCCTCCTTGTCTTTTTTGATAACTTTTGGTTGGAAGTAGATTTTATTTGATACCAGAATGGCTACTCCAGCTTGTTTCTTGAGGCCATTTGCTTGCAAAATTGTTTTCCAGGCTTTCACTCTGACGTAGTATCTGTCTTTTTCCCTGAGATGGGTTTCCTGTAAGCAGAAGAATGTTGGGTCCTGTTTGTGTAGCCAGTCTGTTAGTCTATGTCTTTTTATTGGGGAATTGAGTCCATTGATATTAAGAGATATTAAGGAAAAGTAATTGTTGCTTCCTTTTATTTTTGTTGTTAGAGTTGACCTTCTGTTCCTGTGGCAGTCTTATTTTTGGTTTGTTGAGGGATTAATTTCCTGCTTTTTCTAGGGTGTGATTTCCGTCCTTGTATTTTTTTTGTTGTTGTTGTTGTTGTTTTTTTTCTGTTATTATTCTTTGAAGGGCTGGATTCGTGGAAAGATAACATGTGAATTTGGTTTTGTTGTGGAATAGTTTGGTTTCTCCATCTATGGTAATTGAGAGTTTGGCTATGTATAGTAGCCTGGGCTGGCATTTGTGTTCTCTTAGTGTCTGTATAACATCTGTCCAGGCTCTTCTGGCTTTCATAGACTCTGGTGAAAATCTGGTGTAATTCTGATAGGCCTGCCTTTATATGTTATTTGACCTTTATCGCTTACTGCTTTTAATATTCTATCTTTATTTAGTGCATTTGTTGTTCTGATTATTATGTGTCAGGAGGAATTTCTTTTCTGGTCCAGTCTATTTGGTGTTCTGTAGGCTTCTTGTATGATCATGGGCATCTCTTTCCTTAAGTTTGGGAAGTTTTCTTCTATTATTTTGTTGAAGATATTTGCTGGCCCTTTAAGTTGAAAATCTTTGTTCTCATCAACTCCTATTATCCATAGGTTTAGTCTTCTCATTGTGTCCTGGATTTCTTGGATGTTTTGAGTCAGGATTCCTTTCATTTTTGTATTTTCTTTGATTGTTGTGCCGATGTTCTCTATGGAATCTTCTGCACCTGAGATTCTCTCTTCCATCTCTTGTATTCTTTTGCTTATGCTCACATCTTTGGTTCCAGATTTCTTTCCTAGGGTTTCTATCTCCAGCGTTGAGTCACTTTGGGTTTTCTTTATTGTGTCTACTTCCCTTTTTAGGTCTAGTATGGTTTTGTTCATTTCTATCACCTTTTTGGATGTGTTTTCCTGTTTTTCTATAAGGACTTGTACCTGTTTGTTTGTGTTTTCCTGTTTTTCTTTAAGGACTTGTAACTCTTTAGCAGTGCTCTCCAGTATTTCTTTAAGTGAGTTATTAAAGTCCCTCTTGATGTCCTCTACCATCATCATGACATATGCTTTTAAATCTGGGTCTAGATTTTCGGTTGTGTTGGGGTGCCCAGGACTAGGTTGTGTGGGAGTGCTACGTTCTGATGATGGTGAGTGGTCTTGATTTCTGTTAGTAGGATTCTTACGTTTGCCTTTCACCATCTGGTAACCTCTGAGGCTAGCTGTTATAGTTGTCTCTGGTTAGAGCTTGTTCCTCAGGTGACTCTGTTAGCCTCTATCAGCAGACCTGGAAGGCTAGCTCTCTCCTTAGTTTCAGTGGTTAGAGTATTCTCTGCAGGCAAGCTCTCTTCTTGCAGGGAAGGTGCCCAGATATCTGGTGTTCAAACCTGCCTCCTGACAGAAGTTGTTATCTACTCACCAGAGGTCTTAAGATCCCTTGGAGGGTCCTGTGCAGACCTTGGGGGTCTCCAGATACTCTGCGCAAAAGGAACCCCGGTGCTGGTGTGGACCAGAAGGGACTTGTGACCCTGATTTGCCGGCTTTTCTGCTTCTCTAATTACGGCAGTATCAGATCCCGCAAGATAGGATTGGAGCAGACGCTGTGTTCCACTCACCAGAGGTCTTTAGATACCATGGGGGACAATGTGGGGGTCCTTGCGGGTGTCCGGAGACACTGTGAGCAAGGTATCCCGGTGCTGGTATGGACAGGAAGGGAATTGTGACCCTGATCAGGCTGTTTTTTCTGCTTCCCTAATTAAGGCAGTCTCAGGTCCCTCGTGATTGGATTGGAGTAGATGGTTTGTTCCACTCATCACAGGTCTTAAGATCCCGTGGGGGATCCTGTGGGGGTCCTTGCAGGTGTTCGGAGACTCTGTGGGCAAGGAACCCCGGTGCTGGAGTGGACCAGCAAGGCCACCAGTAGCTTTCTTGAAACATATAACCTACGTTGCTTCTGGAGGTATTGTTAATGCTAAGGGTCCCTGATACCATCAGAATAATGTGAAGTTCAAGTTCAATAGTGTTGCCTATTTTCATGTTGAATTAAATATTCTGGCATATGTTATTTTGAAAACATATCTATTGTGGTACCAGACACCAGTATATGTTCATGTTACTTCAGGCCTCCAGCATTCATGCCAGTAATACCTGATGCCATTTGGGACAATATTGATATGAGGGTGTCCAACAGTCAACGGAATTATTACAGATGTATGTTATCCATTTTTCTGCTCAATTTGTGCGAAGATTCTTACCATCTATAATAATTTTGATATCACTATGCATCCTGCCTCTTGAATTACCTTGATGTCTCTGATTCTTCTTGGCAACAGACTTCACTTTGTATGCCAGATGCCTGTTGTCATAGGCATCCAGGTCAGGGGTGAATCTTACTCCCACTTTAGACTAATTAATGACACCAGAGACCTCAAAGCAAAGTGAATCTGGCTCCCAATTTAGATTAATTAATGACACCAGAGACCTCAAAGCAAAGTGAAGCTTGCTTTTACTTTGGACTAATTAATGACATCAGAGATCCCAAAGGACATATAGTCATTCATCCATGATGTCACTGGTAACCATGTTGAGATTTGTCGTCAGAGTTTGTAGCAGGAATGGTGTAGCAACAAGTGTTAACTTTGAAGAGGTCCATGACATCTGAGATGCCCCAATCATAAATGTCTATTGTGAAAATCATTGTCAGTACTGCTGCCTAAGTTTATAATGACAAAAGATCTGTGTACTGTTATTGAAGTTCCCTTTGATGTCAGTGATCACATCTGAATGCTGAAGCTATGCTGATATCATTGCTGTTTGCTGTGATAAGCAAGCATAATGGAATCTATTACATGAAGTACCTATTACTAATGGAGACCCTGGTAATCGTTATGAGCAGTGTTGCTTCTGGAGAAACTGCTGAATTCCAAGGTAAATGCTGATACACAATGCCATATTGAGGTAAGTGTTTTTATCTGACACTGGATAGAAAATTGATGTCTGAGATCCTACCCACCACAGGAAGTTCTGTTGATGTCCCTGATGCATTCATGTAGCTCCTGATGTGAAACATGTATGGTATTTTCATTATTAAGATTCTACCTGTTACCAAAAAACAAAACAAAACAAAACAAAACAAAATAAAACTATGTTGATACCAGTGATGTGTGCTGTGATCAGCAATTTTGATGGAGTCCAAGTTTGATTTTATTCCTATTGCTAATGGAAACCCTACTGGTGGCTATGATCTGTGCTACTGCTTGAAAGTATAATGAACCTCAAGGTCCACAATAATGCCCAAGTTTATTTTGAGGGAAGTATTCTTATCTGGTTCTGGAGATCAGATTAAAATCTGGAAACCTACCTGCAACAGGATCATCAGTTGGTATTTCTCATGAATGTGTGTAGCTCACAACATCTAACATGTGATAAATATTGATACTTGTGATCCTGCTGGATACCTGAAGCTACTTTGAAGTCAGTGATGCAGCTATGACCAGCAATCATGATGGGGTCTTTTATTCCTGTTGCTAATTGAGACCCAGGTGATGGCTAAGATCTGTGTTGTTTCTTGAGAACCTGATGAATTCAAAGGCCCATAGTGAAATGATAGGTTATATTGAGGTACGTGTTCTCAATAATGGAGATCAGATTGATATCTAAGATCCTAACAGCAACAACAAATTCTGTTGATTTCACTGATACATGAATACATTGCATGATGTTGACTATGTAATGTGCAAGATCTTTACTGCCACCTGAAATAATGTGGATATCAGTGATTTATCCTGCAACTAAATGAGGCAATTATGACAATGATTTATTCTGCCCTGTGAATTGAGGTTGATGTCATTGATATATAACTGTCTACACACCCCATGAGATTGCCCTAGGTCCATGCTACCATTCACAACCTGGTTGCCTGTGATCCCTGCTGTCCCTGGTTACCATGTTAATATCACTATTACATAGTTCCTGTAGAAACTGTGGTGATATCAATCATCCATTCTGCCTCAAGTAGCCATGTTTAAACCCAAAGTCCATGATGCTTCTTGGATTATTGTTAATGTCAAGGATCCCTGAGGCTAGCACAGACTTATGTGAAATTTTAGATAAATTCTGCTGTGTCACATCATGTTGAATTATGTGTTCTGAGATATATTATGTGGCGGTCACATATAGTGTGGCAATGGACACTGTTGCTTGTTACATATACTTCAGGCATCCAGCACCATGGCAGTGATACCTTCTGCCTTATGGGCCCACATTAATATCACTGTCTCCTACTGCCAATGGAATCATTGTTGATGTCTGTTATCAATGCTTCAGTCAAATTTATGTCAAGTATACTGCTACCTGTAAACATTTTGATATCATGATTCAAAGTGCCACTAGGGGAGTTTCTTTACATGTTCATATCTACATTTGAAACTCTCTTGATATCCCTGGAAACTGATACCATGGTATATTTCAGATTCCTACTCACACAGGCAACCAGGCAGTGAGTGATCACTACTAACACTTTGGAACAAATTGATATCAGTGCTCCCAAATGCTAGGGAAACTGGCCAAGGGAATTGGGAAATTGATGTCATTCATCCATGCTGCCACTGGTAACCATGTTGAGATCCTCAGTCAGTGTCTTTGAAGATGATTTGATGTCTGTGATAACTCAACAAGAATAATGTGTTGTGAAGTTCACTGTCAGTACTGGTGCCTAAGGTCATAATGGTATAAGTGCTGTGTGCTGCTACTGGACACATCTTTGATGCCACTGAACATATTTGCAACCTGAAGCTATGTTGAGGTCAGTGTTGTATTCTGCAACCAGAAATCATGATGAACACAATTCTTATTGTTTATGGAAACCTTGGTGATATCTACGATCTGTGCTTTTTCTAGAGAACACACTGAATTCCAAAATTCATACTGACACTTGATGTCATGTTGAGGTAAGTGTTCTTATGTAGCACTGGAGATCAGATTGACGCCTGAGATCCAACCTGCCACAGGTAATTTTGTTGATGTCCCTGATACTTTCATGTAGCACCTGCTATCATCCATGAAATGTACAATATTCTTACTACCACCAAAAGAGGTAGTGATGTCAGTGATCTATCTTGTTCCTGGAAAAGCGTTTTATGACCCTAATTTTTTTATGCCCTCTGAATCAATGCTGATGTCACTAATATATACCTGGCAACAGACCCCATGGTATTGTCTGAGAATATTGTTGGCAATGGCAAAATTATTGTCAGTGATCCTAGCTGACACTGGAACCATGTTGACTTCAATAATGCACAGGTGCCAAAGAAATGTGGATGATGTGAATCATGCATCCTGCCTCTAGTAGCCATGTTGAAATCCATTGTCTGTGTTGCTCCTGAAGGGATTGCAAATGTGAAAAATCCCTGAGACCGTAAGAATCTTCAATGAAGTTCAGTCAATAATGCTATCTTAGGTCATGTGGAGTTACATGTTCTGAGGTAAGTTATGATGAGATATATGTGTGTGTGTGTGTGTGTGTGTGTGTGTGTGTGTGTGTAGTGGCATCAGATACCACTGTATGTCCATGATACTTCAGGCCTCTAGCAGAAAATATGTCAGTGATCCCTGATGACTCTTCTGCCCAAATTATGACTTTCATTAACTGAAAATGGAATTACTACTGATGACTGTTATCTATTCTTCTGTATAAAATCTCAGAAGTGTCTTGCCATTCATAAGCAATTTGATGTAACAATGCACCTGGCAAGCAGAAAAGAGATTTGTTTACATGAAACCCTCTGAAAGTATTTTTATGTCCCTTGTACTTACTGGCAATGGACACTATGTTATATCAGAGATCCCTGCTGACATAGATAAACAGATTAGGCGTGTTTTCTACTTCCACTTTGGACAGTATTGATGACATCTGTGATCCTGACTACCAAGGAAATTATATTGACATTACTGATTCATGATGTCACTGGTAACTATTTTGACACCCATAATCTGTGTGGTCATTGAAAAGCTACATGATGTCTATGATAAATCAACCATAAGAATCTGTTGTAAAGTCCATGGTAAGTATTGCTGCCTAAGTTCATAATGAGTTAAGTGCTGTTTGCTGTTACTGGAGACTAGTTTGATGCCTGTAATCCTAACTGGAACCTGAAAATACCTTGATGTGAGTGTTGCATGCTGTGACCAGCAATAATGATGGAGTCCATTTATTTTTCTATTGCTGATGAAAAACCTGGTGATGGCCATGATCTCTCTGGTTGTTTGAGAACCTGCTGACTTACACGGTTCATGTTGATGGTACAGGTCATATGGAGGTAAGTGTTCTGACGTGACACAGTAGATCAGATTGATGTCTGAGATTCCATCTTCCATAAGAAATTCTGTTGATGTTCCTGCCTGCTATCAACCATGTAATGTACATGGTTGTTACTGCCCCTGGAATTGCATTGTCAAGATAAATAGTGCCACCTGATAAGAGGTTTATGATCATAATTTTTCTTCCCTTTTAATCTATGCTAATGCCATTGACATATAAATGGCAATAGATTCCATGGTATGGCCTTTGTTACTTGCTGTCATTGGCCACCTTGTCATTAGTGATCTCTGCTACCACTAAGAATTATATTAATGTCACTCACTCAAAGGGCCTACAGAAAATATGATGATATCCATTATGCTGCCTTCAGTGGCCTTGTTTAAACCCACAGTCCATGATGCTTCAGATGAGATTGTTAATGTCCAGGATCTATGAGAACATCTGAACATAAGGTGAAAATTTAGGTCATACTGTTCCTCCATGTCATGTTCAGTTTCATATTCTGTTACACTGGGGACACATAGTGACAAAAGATACCATTTTTATATTCATGACATTTCAGGCCTCAAGCAGCTGTGATCACAGTAATCTCTGCTAACTTATGGGGCAACATAAATATGAGCGTCTCAAACTGACTAGAAAATCTCTACTGATATCAGCTATCCAAATTTTTCTGCTGTTATTTATGAGAAGTATGCTTTCAGCTGCAACAATTTTTATGTCAAAGATCCATCCTGCCATCAGAGAAGAAGATTCTGTACATAGTTATTCATGCCCTCTTAAATATTTTGATGGCCTTGATACTTCCTGACAACAAACGAGGTGCTATATACCAGTTCTAAGCTGCCACTGGCCACCAGGACCTGAGGGATTCTTACTGCCTCTTTGGAACAGGTAATGACATCAGAGATCCCAACTTCCCAATTGCCAAGTTAAAAGTATTGACATTACTTATCCATAAAGCATCTGGTAAGCATGTTGAGATTCATAGATAGTCTTGACTTTGAAGAGACTGACTTTGAATTCTGTCCTATCTATGAACCTTTAGTCAAAAAGTCGATTGTAAAGTTCATGATCAATATTGCTGCCTAATGTCATAATGAGGTAAGTGCTGTGTGCTGCTACTGGAGATACTTTTGACACCTGGGATGGTACTTGAAACCTGAAACTATGTTGATTTGGGTAATGAATGGTTTGATCAGCAATCATGATGGATTCCATTGTTTCTATTACTGAAGGTGATGGAGATCCTGATCATAAGGATGATCTCTGCTGCCGTTTAAGGTAATTCCATATTTTATGGTCCATACTGACACTGGATATCATATTGAGGTACAGGATCTGAGATGCAATGGAGATCACATTGATATCTGAGATCCTATTGGCCACAGGAAATTCTGTTGATATCCCTGATGTATGCATGTAGCCCCTGCTCTGGACCATGAGTTCACTAATATATACATCATGGGAAGACAAATTGTTCTATGTCTATACTCTTTGATACCACAAGCAACAATGTTGTCATTGATCCTTTCTCCCATTTAGTGCCACATTAATATGAGTGATTCCAACTGTCATTGGAATCTATACTGATGTCAGTGATGCATGCTTCTCTCACCTGTGGGAATGTCCTTTATGAGATATATATACTCTTAGCTGTGATAATTTTGAAGTCAATGCTCCATTCTGACACTATAGATGTGATTTCTGTTCATGGTTCTCCCTGCTCTCTGAAACAATCACTATGTTCTGATTTTTCCAGGCAATAGACGCCATGGTATATCCAAGAACTTTGATGCCAGAGGCAACCAGGATGTTAATGATACCTACTGACACTTTGGACCAGATTGTGATACCAATTGCCCTATTTGCTAAGATAAATATGTTGATTTTACTCTCCCATTGTACCATTTGTATCCACATGTGCTGACTCTGAAGATCTTGGTAATGTCTATGATCACTGTGGACAAAAGCATCAATTATGAAATGTATGGTCAGAACTTCTGCCTAAGATCCCAATGAGGTTAGTAGTGTGTTTTCCTATTGGAAACTTGTTTCAAGCCTCTGATGTGACTTACAACCTGAACTGATGTTGCTGTCACTGCTATATGCTGAACCCAGGAAACATGATGGTATCCATAGTTTCTATGCCTTGGAAGACCCTATTGATGTCAATGATCTGTTTTGCTGCATGAAAACAGACTGAATTCCAAGGTTCATATTGATGTACAAAGTTATACGTTGAGGTGAATGTTCTGAGCTGGCATTGGGGATAAGCTTGATGTCTGAGAGCTTACCTGTTGCTGAAAACTGTGCTGATATATCTGATACATGAATGTATTTTCTTTTTGTAGACCTTGTTGTGGGTAATATCCATGCTGCTGCAAGAAGAGATTTGATGTAATTGATCCCTCCTGCCACCAGAGAAAAGATTTATGTCCATAATTGAATCTTTTCAATATCAGTGATACACTTGTCAGCAGACACCATACTATATCTACAATTCTTACCCCCAATAGCAAACATCATATTAGAGATTTGTACTGCCACTTTGGACCATGATGATATCAGTGATTCCCAACTACCTATAGTAAAATTATGATGATAGCCATCCATATTGCTGCATGTAACTCTGTTCATATCTATAGACAGTGCTGCGTCTGAAGATCTTGCTAAAATCTATTATCCCTACTGCTAGAAGACTCGGTCTTGAAATTCTTGGTAAATACTGTTGCCTAAGTCATGTTTACTTAAGTGTACTGTGTTACAATCAGTTATGATTTTCATGCCTGTTACCTGACTGCCTTCTGACATCAGTAATCACAACAGTGATTATTGTTCCTCTCAAGATATTATGGGGCACGGGAATCTATGAAATGTCCATGATTTATGCATATAGCCCCTCCTGTTTTTTTTTTTTAATCATTTATACGCACTTTACTGCAACCAGAAGAACTGATCACAGTATCATTGATCCATCTTGGCAATGGAGAAGATGCTTATGTTAATACTATTCCCAGGTTCTGAATCTATGCTAATGTCAAAGATACACCTGGAAACAGTAACCATTTTTTATTTCCCCCAAGATCTATGCTACCACAGGCAACCTTGATTTCAGTGACCCCTGTTGCAAATGAGTACCATATTATAATCAATAATTCAAAGTGCTGTCAGAAAGTATTTTGATATCCATAACCAATGATGGAACTAGCATCTATATTGAAATGTATGGTCTGTGTTGCTTCTGATGGAATTGTTTATATCAAGGAGCCCTGTGGCCACCAGTGTCTATTCTGAAGTTTAAGGTCAATACTGCTGCTTGAGGTCATGTTGTGAAGTGTTCTAAGATATGTTATATTGATTTCATTGATATAATGTGGGAAAAGATACCATTGTTGTATATCCACAATCCTTGATACCAGGATCATCCAGGATCATCCAGGATGTCCATGTTCTCTGCTGCCACTTGGAACATTAATACAAGCTACTCCAAATGCCACCAAAATATATACTGATATCATCAATCTACACTTCTGCCATCTGACACCATGTTAGGTATATGATGTGTACTGCCAGCTCTAACCAATTTGATGTCAAAGGTCTATCCTGCCACTAGAGTGGACATTACTGTCTATGGTCTTAAATGTCCTCAAAAACTGTGTACATGCAAATGATACCTCCTGGCAACAAACAACATGGTTCATCTCAGATGATGGCTGCCATTAGCCACCAGAACATTAGGGATTCTTGCTGTCAGTTTAGACCCTATTGATTATATCATTGATCTCAGTTGCATAGGAAAATATCTTGATGTCACTTAATCCTGCTGCCTGTGGTAACCATGTTGATATCCCTAGTCAGTTTTTGCTCTCAAGAGCTTGGTGATGTCTGTGAGCCCTACTGCCAGAAGAATCTATCTTGAATTTCATGGACAGTACTGCTACCTACTTCATGTGGAGTGTTCTGAGTTCCACCTCAGAGATATGTGTGATCCTACTTACAACTGGAAGCTATACTAATATCAATAATACTTGCTTTTACCAGCAAAAAAGATGGTGTACATAGGTATTATTGAGATACTACCTGACACAAGTAACTATAGTGAATTCCTTGATGCATGTATGCAGCCCTCAATGCAGATCATATTAATTAAATACCCTTTTTGACACCAGATTCGCTATTGATGTCAATGATCCATCCTGCCACTGGAGAAGAAATTTATTTGAATGATCTCTTCTTCCCTCTGAGTCTATGATGATATCACTGATTTAACTTGCAATAAACACCATGGAATCTATACTGATGTTGGACCTGCACTCTGCAACAAATGTGTGCGAGCCCCAGGTTCAGCCTGTGTATGCTCCTTGGTTGCTAGTTCAGTATCTGAGAGCTTCAGTGATCCAAGTTGTTTGATTGGGTTGGTATTCCTTTGGAGTTCTTATCCCCCTTGGGGCCCTCAATTTTCTGCCCAACTCTACCATAAGAGACCCAAGCTCCATTCAATATTTGGCTGTGGGTGTCTGTGTCTGTCTGAGTCAGCTGCTGAGTAGAGCCTCCTAGAGGTCAACATGCTTCTGTCTGCAGTCCTATCACTGTATCATTAATGCTGTCAATGATTGGTTGTTGCCCATGGGATAGGTCACTAGTTTGGGCAGTTATTGCTTTGCCATTGCATTAGTGTTTTTTCTATCCCTTGTCAATGTATTTCTCATAGACAGAATAAATTTTAGGTCCAAAGTTTGAAGATGTGTTGGTGTGACGATAGCTTCACTGGAGTTCCTACATAGACACAAGAGGTGGACCATTCAGATTCCATAGCAAAATATTGTAAGTCGCAGTTGAGATCATCCACATTGATATTTGAGTGCCTTCCCTTTCCCAGGTCTCAGGTCATCCTCAACATGCCACACCCCTACACTCTATACCCCTGCAAGTTTCAGTTTTCCCTTCATTCTCTTCTAGACATCTACCCTGCCCCTACCCACACTGGATTCTGAACACTGCCATGTCATTACCCATTCTTTCTCTCACTCACTTAATTTTGCCCATCTGCTGCCCATGATTTTTTAAAGTGAGATTCAAGCATCCTCACTTTGTCCTTTCTTCTAGTTTAGCTTCCTTGAGTCTGTGGAGTACAGAAATTTTATCCTGTATTTTAAGACTAATTTCAACTTATAAGTGACTACATGCCATACATGTCCTTTGGGGTCTGGGTTAATTAGCTCAGGATGATATTCTCCATTCCATCTATTTTTCTACAAAATCCATGATGTCTTTGTTTTTAATAGCTCTATAGTAATCCACTATGTAGATGTGTCACATTTTCTTTATCCATCTTTCAGTTGAGGGACATCTAGGCTGTTTCCAGTTTCTGGCTATTATGAATAAAGCTATGGACATGGTTGAGCAAGTGTCCTTTTCGGGACAGTGGGATATCTTTTGGGTATATGCAAAGGAGTGGTATAGCTGGCTCTTGAATAGAACTTAAATAGAATATTTACAGTTTTCTAAAAAACACCAAATAGATTTCCAAAGTTGATGCAGAAGTTTGCAGTTCCACCAGCAATTGAGGTATGTTCCCCTTGATCCACATCCTAACTAACATGCATTACCACTTAAATTTTTGATTTTAGCCAATATGACTATAGTATGATAGAATCTCAGAGATGTTTTGATTTGCATTTCCCTAATGACAAAGCACATTGAACATTTCTTTAAGTGTTTCTTGGCCATTCAAGATTCTTCTGCTGAGAATTATCTGTACCTAATTTTTCACCTAGGTTATTTGGTTTTTTGGAGGTTAACTTCTTGAGGTTTTGGTAAATTTTGGACATTAGTCCTCTATGGGATGTCCGTTAAGTGAAAAATTTTCATAATGTGTAGGATGCTGATTTGTACTATGGGCTATGTCCTTTGGTTTACAGAAGCTTTCCAGTTTCATGAGGTCCCATTTATCAGTTCTTGATCTTAGAGCTTGAAGTATTGGTGTTCTGTTCAGGAACTTGTTTCCTGTACCAATGTGTTGAACCTATTTCCTACTATCTCTTCTATGAGATTTAGTGTATCTGATTAATGTTGAGGTCTTTGGTCCATTTGTACTTCAGTTTTGTGCATGATAGATGTGGATCTATTTGCATTCTTCTATATGCAAACATCCAGTTAGACCAGCAATATTTGTTGAAGATGCCTCCTTTTTCCATGTATTGTTTTATCTTCTTCGTCAAAAATCAAATGTCCATAGGTTTGTGGGGCCATGTCAGGATCGTCCATTCAATTTAATTGATCCACCAGTTTGTTCCTATAATAATAGAATGGAGCTTTTAATATTATTTGTCTGTATTATAAATCAAGGACCGGTATGGTGGTACCTCTAGAAGTTCTTTTATTGGTTAAGATTGTTTTAGCTATCCTGGGTTTTTTTTATCTGTATGAATCTTAGAATTGTTCTTTCAATGTCTGGAAAGAATTGTGTTAGAATTTTGATAGGGATTGCATTAAATCTATAAATTGCTCTTGGTCAGATGATCATTTTCAATATGTTAGTCCTACTGCCCCATGAGCATTGAAGATCTTTCCATTTCTGATATGTTCATTAGTTTCTTTCTTCAGAGAATTTAAGTTCTTCTCATTTAAGTCCTTATACATGCTTGATTAGAGTTACACAAAGATATTTTATATTGTTCGTGTCTATTGTAAAGAGTTGTATTGTCCTAATTTATTTGTTGTCCCATTTATCATTTATCAAAGGAGGGCAGGCTATGTATTATTTTCGAAATAACTTTATATTCAGCTGTTTTGCTGGAGGTGTTTATCAGCTTGCTTATGTTTACTATAATATTATCTGCAAATAGTGATACATTGACCTCTTCCTTTCTACTTTGTATCTCTGTGAACTCCATCAGTTAACTTATTGCTCTGGGTTGAACGTTTAATACTATATTAAATAAATAGTGAGAGAGTGGGGTGCATTCACTTGTCTCCAATTCAGTGGAAATGTTTTAAGTTTCTCTACATTTAATTTTCTGTTGTCCATTGGCATTCCATATACTGCTTTGATTATGTTTATGTATGTGCCTTATATCCCTGATCTCAAACTTTTGACATGAAGGGGTGGTGAATTTTGTTGAAGGCCTTTTCATCATATTATGAGATGATCATGTGAATATTTTCTTTCAATTTGTTGATATGGTGGATTATGTTGATTGGTTTTCAGATATTGAGCCATCCCCACATCCCTGGGATGAAGCCTACTTGATCATCATGGATGATAGTCTTGATGTATTTCTGAATGGGGTCAAAGTCGCACTTAAAGAAATGTTCAAAGTTCTTATTTATATGGGACTGCAAATCAAAACAACCCTGCGATTCCACCCTAAACCAAACAGAATGCCAAAGAACAAGAGCTCATGTGACAGCACATGCTGGTGAGAATGTAGAACCCGAGGAACACTCCCTTATTGCTGGTGGGATTGCAGGTTGGTACAACCACTATGGGAAACAATCTGGCTATTCTTCAGAAAATTGGAAATAGTTCTTCCTGAAGAACCAGTTCGACTAATTTGGGCATATATCCAAAATATGCCCCACCATTCCACAGGGCCATGTGCTCCACTAGTTCATAGTAGCCTTACGTGTAGATAGACAGGGCTTCAGATAGTGGAATGCGGTTACCAAAACAAAGTTAAAATTTCTGACCCAGAATTGTTCCTGTGTAAAAGTACAAAAATGGAGAAGAGATGAAGGGAAAGGTGACCCTAAAAATTCCACCAGAGAATTCCTGAACCTGATAAATGGCTTCAGTACAGTAGCTGGATATAAAATTAACTCAAACAAATTAGTGGCCTTTCTCTACTCAAAGGCTAAACAGGCTGATAAAGAAATTAGTGAAACAACAGCCTTCACAACATCTTCACTTCTGTATTAGTCAGGGTTCTCTAGAGTCACAGAACTTATGGACAGTCTCTAGATAGTAAAGGAATTTATTGATGACTTACAGTCGGCAGCCCAATTCCCAACAATGGTTCAGTCGCAGCTGTGAATGGAAGTCCAAGGATCTAGCAGTTACTCAGTCTCACGTAGCAAGCAGGCGAAGGAGCAGGAGCTGAGTAGTATTCCCTTGTGTAAATGTACCACATTTTCTGTATCCATTCCTCTGTTGAGGGACATCTGGGTTGTTTCCAGCTTTTGGCTATTATAAATAAGACTGCTATGAACATAGTGGAGCATGTGTCCTCTTTACCAGTTGGAACAGCTTCTGGGTATATGCCCAGGAGATGTATTGCTGCATCTTCATGTAATACAATGTCTAATGTTCTCAGGAACCTCCAGACTGATTTCCAGAGTGGTTGTACAAGCTTGCAATTCCACCAGCAATGGAGGAGTGTTCCTCTTTCTTCACATCCTTGCCAGCATCTGCTGTCACCGGAATTTTCAAACTTAGCCATTCTGACTGGTGTGAGGTGGAATCTCAGGGTTGTTTTGATTTGCATTTCCCTGATGATTAAGGATGTTGAACATTTTTCAGGTGCTTGTCAGCCCTTCAGTATTCCTCACTTGGGAATTCATTGTTTAGCTCTGTACCACATTTTTAATGGGGTTACTTGAATTTCTGTGGTCCAGCTTCTTGAGCTCCATATATATATATATATATATATATATATATATATTGGATATTAGTTTCCTATCAGATTTAGGATTAGAAAAAAATCCTTTCCCAATCTGTTGGTGGCCTTTTTTGTCTTATTGACAGTGTCTTTTGCCTTACAGAAATTTTGCAATTTTATGAGGTCCCATTTGTCAATTCTTGATCTTACTGCACAAGCCATTGCTGTTCTGTTCAGGAATTGTTCCCTTTTGCCTATAACTTCAAGGCTTTTACCCACTTTGTCTTCTATATAAAATTCAGTCTGGTTTTATGTGAAGTTCTTTGATGTACTTAGACTTGAACTTTGTACAAGAAGATAAGAATGGATCAATTTGCATTCTTCTAAATGATAACCTCCCATTTGCCAGCACCATTTGTTGAAAATGCTTTTTTTCCAATGGATGGTTTTAGCTCCCTTGTCAATGGTCAAGTGACCATACCTGTGTGAGTTCATTGCTGGGTCTTCAATTCTATTCCATTGATCTCCCTGTTTGTCGCTGTACTAGTACCATGCAGTTTTTATCAAAATTGCTCCGTAGTACAGCTTGAGATCAGGCATGGTAATTCCACCAGAGTTTCTTTTATTTTTGAGAATAGTGTTTGCTCTCTTAGCTTTTTTGTCATCCAGATGAATATGCAAATTGACCTTTCTAACTCAGTGAAGAATTGATTTGGATTTTTGATGGGAATTGCATTGAATCTTTAGATTTCTGTTGGCAGGATAGCCATTTTTCTATATTAATCCTGCCAATCCATGAGCATGGGATATCTTTTCTTCTTCTGAGATCTTCAATTTCTTTCGTCAGAGACTTGAAATTCTTGTCATACAGATCTTTCACTTCCTTAGAATCACACCAATGTAGTGTATATTTTTGTAACTATTGTGAAGGCTGTTGTTTCACTAATTTCTTTATCAGCCTGTTTAGCCTTTGAGTAGAGAAAGGCCACTAATTTGTTTGAGTTAATTTTATATCCAGCTACTGTACTGAATTCTCTGGTGAATTTTTAGGGTCACTTATATATACAATCATATCATCTGCAAATAGTGATATTTTGACGTCTTTCCAATTTTTACCCCTGTGATCTCCTTTTGTTGTAGCATTGCTCTGGCTAGGACTTCAAGTACTATATTGAATAGGTAGGGAGAAAGTGAGCAGCCTTGTCTATTCCCTGACTTTAGTGGGATTGCTTCCAGTTTCACTCCATTTGGTTTGATATCAGCTACTGGTTTGCTGTATATTGCTTTTATTTTGTTTAGGTATGGGCCTTCAATTCCTGATCTTTCTATGTCTTTTATCATGAAGGGTTGTTGAATTTTATCAAATGCTTTCTCAGCACCCAATGATATTATCATGTGATTTTTGCTTTGGAGTTTGTTTATGTAGTGGACTATTTTTTAAATTGTTGCTGTAGGTGTGATATGATATGGGCTAAATTGCGATAGTGTTGACCTGGCGTTGATTCCACTAGGGGTTGACAGAGGAAAATGGGATTAGAAAATTCTAAACAGGCATTTGTCTGCAATCTTCAAGAGCTGCTTCAGGCTAGAGGAGTAGGGATTGAAGAACAATTGTTAGAATATTTTTCAGATTACATTGACAGCTTTCCGTATATTAAACCATCCCTGCATCCCTGGGATGTAGCCTTCTTGGTCTTGATGGATGATCATTTTGATGTGTTCTTGGATTTGGTTTTCGAGGATTTTATTGAGAATATTTTCATCGATATCCATAAGGAAAATTGATCTGAAGTTTTCTTTCTTAGATGGATCTTTGTGTGGTTTAGGTATTAGAGTATTTGTGGCTTCATATAATGAATTGGGTAGAGTAACTTCTGTTTCTATTTTGTGGACTAGTATGAGGAGAGTTGGAATTAGGTCTTCTTTGAAGGTCTGATAGAACCTAAACGCATCTGGTCCTGGGCTTTTTTTTTTGGGGGGGGGGAGACTATTAATGACTGCTTCTGATTCTTTAGGGAAAATGGGACTGTTCAGATCTTTAATCTGATCCTGATTTAACTTTATCACCTGGTATCTGTCTGAGAAGTTGTCCATTTCATCCAAGTTTTCTAGTTTTGTTGAATATAGACTTTTGTAGTAGGATCTGATGATGTTTTGGATTTCCTCAGGTTTTGTTGTTATGTCTCTGGTATCTGTCTGGGAAGTTGTCCATTTCATCCAGGTTTTCCAGTTGTGTTGAATATAGCATTTTGTAGTAGGATCTGATGATGTTTTGGATTTCTTTAGGTTCTGTTGTTATATCTCCCTTTTAATTTTTGATTTTGTTAATTAGGATTCTTTCCCTGTGCCCTCTCCTTAGTCTGGTTAAGGGTTTATCTAACTTGTTGATTTTCTCAAAGAACCAGCTCCTGGTTTGGTTGAATCCTTGAATAGATCTTTTTGTTTGCACTTGGTTGATTTCTGCTCTAAGTTTGATTATTTCCTACTGTCTACTCCTCTTGGGAGAATTTGCTTCCTTTAGTTCTAGAGCTTCTAGGTCTGTTGTCAGGCTGCTAGTGTGTGCTCCCTCTAGTTTCTTTTTTGGAGGCACTCAGGGCTGTGAGTTTTCCTCTTAGGTTTGCTTTCATTATGTCCCTAAATGTGGGTATGTTTTGGTGTCATTTTCATTAAATGTTAAAAAGTCTTTAATCTCTTTCTTTATTTCTTCCTTGACCAAGATATCATTGAGTAGAATGTTGTTCAGTCTCCACATGAATGTTGGTGTTCTCTTATTTATGTTGTTATTGAAGTTCAGCCTTAGTCCATCGTGACCTTTTGTATCTATTGAGGCCTGTTTTGTGACCCATTATATGGTCAATTTTGGAGGAGGTACCATGATGTGCTGACAAGAAGTTATATCCTTTTGTTTTAGGATAAAATGTTGTGTAGATGTCTGTTAAATTCATTTGTATCATAACTTCTGTTAGTGTCCATGAGTCTCTGTTTAGTTTATGTTTCTAGGATCTGTCCATTGGTGAGAGTGAGGTGTTGAAGTCTCCCACTATTTTTCTGTGAGGTACAATGTGTGCTTTGAGCTTTACTAAAGTTTCTTTAATGAATGTGGCTGCCCTTGCATTTGGAGCATAGATATTTAGAACTGATAGTTCCTTTTGGAGGATTTTACCTTTATGAGTATGAAGCACCCCTCCTTGTCTTTTTTGATATCTTTGGGTTGGAGGTCAATTTTATTCGATATTTGAATGGCTAGTCCAGCTTGTTTCTTGAGACCATTTGCTTAGAAAATTGTTTTTCAGCCTTTTACTCTGATGTAGAATCTGTCTTTCTTCTCGGGGTGGGTTATCTGCAAGTAGCAAAATGCTGCGTCCAGTTTGTGTAGTCAGTCTATTAGTCTATGTTTTTTAATTGGGGAATTTAGTCTATTGATGTTAAGAGAAATTAAAGAAAAGTAGTTGTTGCTTCCTGTTATTTTTGTTGTTAAAGTTGGGATTCTGTTCTTGTGGCTGTCTTATTTTAGGTTTGTTGAAGGATTACTTTCTTGTTTTTTCTCAGGTGTAGTTTCCATCTATGTGTTGGTGTTTTCCCTTTATTATCCTTTGAAGGGCTAGATTCATGGAAAGATATTGTGTGCATTTGTTTTTATCATGGAATTCTTTGGTTTCTCCATCTATTGTAATTGAAATTTTTGCTGGTGTATATTAGCCTGGGATGGCATTTGTGTTCTCTTAGGGACTGTATAACATCCGTCCAGGATCTTCTGGCTTTCATAGACTCTGCAGATAAGTCTGGTGTAATTCTAATAGGTCTGACTTTATATGTTACTTGAGTGTTTTCCCTTACTGATTTTAATATTCTATCTTTATTTAGTGCATTTGTTGTTCTGAATATTACATGTCAGGAGAAATTTCTTTTCTGGTCCAGCCTATTTGGAATTCTCTGGGCTTCTTATATGTTCATGGGAATTTCTTTCTTTAGGTATTGGAAGTTTTCTTCTATAACTTTGTTGAAGATATTTGCTGGCCTTTTAAGTTGAGAATCTTCATTCTCATCTACTATTATCCATAGGTTTGGTCTTCTCATTGTGTCCTGGATTTCCTGAATGTTTTGAGTTGGGATCTTTTTGCATTTTCCATTTTCTTTGATTGTTGTGTTCATGTTACCTATGGAATCTTCTGCATCTGAGATTCTCTCTTCTATCTCTTGTATTCTCTTGATGATGCTCACATCTATGTTTCCTGATATCTTTCCTAGGATTTTTATCTCCAGAGTTGTTTCCCTTTAGGTTTTCTTCATTGTTTCTACTTCTATTTTTACATCTTGGATTTTTTTTTTATTCAATTCCATCATCTGTTTGGTTGTGTTTTCCTGTAATTCTTTACGGGATTTTTGTGTTTCTTCTACCAGCTTAGCAGTGTTTACCTGTAGTTCTTTAAAGACTTGTACTTGTTTAGCAGTGTTCTCCTGTAATTTCTTGAGGGATTTCTGTGCTTCCTCTTTAAGGGCTTCTACCGGTTTAGCAGTGTTCTCCTGTAATTCCTTGAGGGATTTCTGTGCTTCCTCTTTAAGGGCTTCTACCTGTTTAGCCGTGTTCTCCTGTATTTCTTTAAGTAAGTTATTAATGTACATCCTAAAATCTTCTACCACCATCAAGAGATATGATTTTAAATCCGAGTCTTGCTTGTCGGGTGTGTTGGGGTATCCAGGACTTTCTGTGGTGGGCTTACTGGATTCTGATGATGCCCATTGTTCTTGGTTTATGTTAGTAAGATTTTTACCATTGCCTCTCGCCATTAGGTAATCTCTGGTGTTAATGTTCAAGCTGTCTCTGGCTGGAGCTTGGTCCTCCTGTGATTCTGTTAGCCTCTGTCAGCACTCCTGAGAATCCAACTCTCACCTGAGTCCCAGTCTCAGATTACTCTCTGCAGGCAAGTTCTCCTCTTGCAGGCAGGTGTCCAGAAGTCTGGAGCTCTCATCCACCTCCAGAATCCAGGTGTCAGAGCCCTCCCTGTAAGCAGACTCTCCTCTGACAAGGAAGTTGCCCAGGTGTCAGGGTCTCAGCTCGGCCTCCTGGCTGAGGATGAAGGCCCGAAGGGACCCTGTCCAATAAGCTCTGTTGCTTCTGTTGCCCACATGCCCTCCAGTGCTCAAGAGGTCTTGGGTGTGCTAGAGGTCCTTCAGAGTGGAGAGTTCTCTGGGGCCCTCAACACCCTTGGCCGTGTTAACGCAGAAGATGGTGGGGCTGGCCCCGACTGGAAAGAATCCCAGCCTCTTGTTGGGCAGGTTTCCTTTGTCCCTGTTCCTGCTGGCAAAAGACCCTTCTCGACTCTTTGGACCTAATGTTGTGTTCCACTCACCTGTGATCCAGAGGTCCCAGGTGTGCTAGGGGTCCTGTGGCATGGAGAGTCCTCTGGGGCTCTTGGCGCCCTCTGGTAGGTTCAGTTGGTAGATGGCAGGGCTGGCCTGACCTGAATGGATCCCAGCCTCTATTCAGGTGGTGTTCCTTTGTCCCTATTCCTACTGACACAAGACCCTCTGTGATTCTTTGGACCTGATGTTGCATTCTACTCACTCATGATCCCAAGGTGATCCCGAGTTCCTGTGGCGTGGAGACTACTCTAGGGCCCTTGGCAGCCTCTGGCAGATTCAGTTAGAAGATAGTGGGGCAGGATGACAGTTTTGATCTTAGCCATTCCCACTGGTATGAGGTGGAGTCTCAGGGTTGTTTTGATATGCATTTCTCTAATGACTACAGATGTTTCTTTAGGTGCTACTTGGCCATTCATGTTTCCTCAGTTGAGAAATCTGTTTAGCTTTGTTCATTAATTTTAACTAGGGTTATTTGGTTCTCTGGAGTCTAACATCTTTTGTTCTTTATATATATTTTCCAAATAACACTTGCAAGGAAGTTGTTTGTTTGCTCCCCAACAATGTCAAGCTTGGGCACATTCCCTCCAGCTACACTATCAGGGTTCATGGGTATGGGTTTTCCTATTTTACCCCAATTTCAATGCTATATACATTGGGAAACATGGCTTTTGAGACACACTGGCCCTCAGTATGTGAGTTTCACACATATTTAACCAATTACACACAGGAAATATCTGTAAGAAAATAAGTCATCTGTATTGAACATTTCTTGACTTTTTTCTTTCATTCCCTAAATAATATGATACAACCATTTATATAGAATGTACATTGTATTATGTATTATAAATCTCCAAGAGGTAGTTTAGAGTATGTGGGAGGATTGTGCAGGTTACAGGCAAATACTGTGGTATTATAGAGGGGACTTGAGCACCTGGGGACTTTGTTATTTGTAGAGATTTCTGAAGCCAACCCTTGAGAGGAACAAGTATATGATGTGGTCCCGAATATGGCTTGAACAATATGAGATAGTAGCAAATAGTTGTAGCAAATCACAAGGATAATGCACATCGTGGCCTTCCAGTGGATAGATATGTGATGGAATTGAGCCTTTAGCGAAAACAACTTTGCAATTCCCTTTAAGGCAGGTAGACCATGGTCCTCTAAATCCTGGAGAATCCTGTGGGAAGATCTTCGGAGGTAAGTGCTGAAGGTTCTAAATAAGTGTTCTAAATAAGTCAAGCATAAAGAAGAAAGTTAAAATTACATTCTCCATAAATATCAGAATACCATTTATGATACATTTATCCACTGTATATATGATATGTATTTTCCCATATCCACATGATATATATATATATATCCATTCAAGCACTAAAATGACATGTATGGTATGCATTTGTTTAAATTTAGATGCTAGCATTTAAGTCTTTGATAAGTCACAATCCATATAACCACAGAGATTAGGTAAAGAGTATGGAACTAAAGTACAGGGAAGAATATTCAAAGGAGGAAAAATAGAATTATAGACTTATGGGTGGGGATATATGGGGATTGGAAATGAAGACTAAATAAAGATAGGGAAGGAACAGGAAGTGCAGTCGAGTGCCTATGGCGAGGGAGAGTTATAACTAAGGACAATTTGTGGGTGGGTGTATGTAGTTAATGGATGTAAAGACTAAATAGAGATGGAGAAGGAAGAGGAAGGGCAGATAAATGCCTATGGAGAGGGAGAGTTATAACTAAGGGCCATTTGTTGGGTCATATGAATCTTCTTAAAGTATATATGCATATGTAAGAAATGTAAATGGAATCACCAAATAAAGAGTAAAATAAACCAACTGGACACCACTCAGTACTAAATTAAACCCCAGTGGTTATAATGGGTTACATATAAGTGAGTTTTTGGCCAAAAGGGACATACACAAACCCACAAACAAAGAATCCAGGCTATTGAAAATGCTGTTTATTTGTTTTCCACAAACCAACGGTAATTCCCTATTGGTGACAATAATGCCTACATAAACCATTGAACCAAGAGAAATCAAGCTGGTGCTTAAATAGAGACCACACAAAATGACTAGTGCTGATGGTACTGGAAGGCACTCCTCAAGCTACCAAAGGAGGAAGGTAAATATCAATCCAGCTACAAAAGTTTTAACCTTTAATAGAAAAGTGTCTGCCAGATATACTTTTATAATAGTTTCACAAAAGTTCTAAGAGCAACCAACAAATATTTTTTCTTCATTTGAAGCCCAATCTGAAACCAAGAGAGTTATCTATACTCAAGAGAAACGTTCTGTGTTTGCTTACCTGTATCCTTCCTTTCCCTTCCTGCCTCACCCACCTCCAAACAGGGACACAGACAACACAGATCTTTTTACACTCAGCTTCTCCCTGTGAATAAAGAATTGGGAGATAAAGGTACAAAGGGCTCCAGACCAGGAAATTCATTGATATAAAGAGAGAAATATAACCTCTTGATACTTAAAGATGGCATAAAGATATTCTCCTCTAATAATTCTTACAGGATACTCATATTTTGTCTAACGTGGGCGCAAAAGGAATTTTGTGTTTAAATACTGGTTTGACAGGCTGCCTCTTATAAGCTGGTGTAGCACTTAAAGATGGGAAATTTCACCTGTGGTTTGGGACTAGCTAGGGAGTATTAGTCACTGACTCCAAGTAGTGAGAGCAGTTATAATCACCTGCTATGAATAGGTATTAATAATACAGTCTGTGTCTCTAGGTAAAGAGCATAACAGATATTATAATAGGTATTAATTAAATAGATGTCTGTGGCTCCTGGTAGAGAGCACAGCAAATAGAAGGTTTAAATAAATGTCTGTAGCTCTTGGTAGAGAGCACAACAGAAAACAGAAAAGATAGCTGCTCTAGGAGGAAAGTGTATTATTCATGGGAAATTTCACCTGTGGTTCAGAACTAGATAGGGAATATTAGTCACTGACTCCAAGTAGAGCGGTGATAATCACCTGCTATGAACAGGTATTAATTAATAGAAGTCTGTAGCTCCAGGTAGAGAACATGACAGATAGCTGGTATAACGGGTATTAGTGGAAGGTTGAATTAATTCCTTTAAAGATGGTATAAAGATATACTGCTCTAATAAATATTACAGGGTACTCATATTCTTTCTAACGTGGGATTCTAGGGAATTTTTGGGGTTAAATACTGGTTTGATAGCTACTGCTTATAAGCAAATATAGAAAGGAAAGAAATGGGAAAAGGGAAAAGGGAAAAAGGGAAAAGGGAAAAAGGGAAAGGCAAAGGCAAAGAAAGGAAAGAAAGGGAAGAGTAAAGGAAAATGAAAAGGATAGGAAAGAGGAAATGAAAGGAAAGGAGAAAGGAAAGGGGAAAAGAAAGAAGACGAAAGAGGAAAGGAAAAGGAAAGGAAAATAGAAGTGTGAATCACTTGTTTTAAAGATAGTATAATAAAGTTTGAAGGAGAGTCATATTCTGTCTAATGTGGGTTCCATGGGAATTTTGGGATAATATCCTGTCATGACAAATTAGAAAGACCTAAATAGGCTAAAATGAGTGTGGTTTTGTGTATTGTGGTTGTTTTATTATTCTTTAAGGACAGAGGGCAACCTAAAGGTTTTCTTGGTTCCCAGCTGAAGGACATGCTAATTTGTGGAACAGGTTTAGTCATCTGTTTTTGGAAAAGGTGATGAAAGTACTTACACCTTCCAGAGTTAGATAATAAGATTTGGTATAGGGAGACACCTAAGAATTAGATTCCAGAGAATCAAATAACAAGTTTGTCTTAGTCAGGGTTTCTATTCCTGCACAAACCTCATGACCAAGAAGCAAGTTGTGGAGGAAAGGGTTTATTCAGCTTAAAATTCCATACTGCTGTTTATCACCAAGGAAATCAGGACTGGAACTCAAGCAGATCAAAAAAAGGAGATGATGCAGAGGCCATGGAGGGATGTTCTTTACTGGCTTGCTTCCCCTGGCTTGCTCAGCCTCCTCTCTTATAGAACCCAAGACTAACAGCCCAGAGATGGTCCCACCGACAAGGGGCCTTTCCCCCTTGATCACTAATTGAGAAAATGCCTTACAATTGTATCTCATGGAGGCATTTCCCCAACTGAAGCTCCTTTCTCTGTGATAACTCCAGCTGTGTCAAGTTGACACAAAACTAGGCAGCACAAAGTTTATCTTGATGATATTAAAATTTTGTTTTGAGATTTATATATTACAGAATATACAGCCTTGGTGAATTTCAACATCAGACATGCTGAACTGACCTCCCTGAACCCCTGTTGTCTTGGATTGTCATCTGGATCCAGTCAGGACACAGACATCAGAGATGAATACAATCATTGGTATGTCCTTCATAAGGCGAACTATCTCTCACATTTCCCTACTCTTCCCCCTACCTTCAAACGTATCTCAACACCCATATTCAGCTTGAAAAAGTCATGAAAAGTTGTCATCCAAGTTCCCTAAGCTTCAGGGCTTGGGATGGTTAATATAGGTTGTCTTAGATACTAAAAATTTTGAAGTTCAGGGCTTAGACCCAGTCCTTCTATTGCTGCTATTATAATCAGATCTGAGATGTATAAGCATGTGAGTTAAGGGCCAAATAGGAAATTCATGGCTATGAGGTTTGGGTGTTTTCAGTTATTTTAACTAGAAATGGCTGAGAGTAGTTAACAGACAACAGTCTAGACTACTTCACATAGATAGCTGGTTTTCAAAACATCAGAAGTCCACAGAATGTGAGCTTTAATATTATTTATTCACATGTTGTTAATACAAGTCTGCTGCTGTCTGCTTTCCCTTCTTTGATTCAAAGATGAAACTGAATATCTTTGAGGAACTCCATTTTTGACAAAATAACCACTGGCAAGAATGGCCTCATTTCATCTACAGACATAATACAGTTCAAAGAAAGGATACAATTACAGGTTAGGACAGCTTGATTCTGATGAGACAGAGTAGGGTAGTCCTTAATATTAATGTATCTGAAAGTCTGTCAGATGACCCTGGCCAGTAGGCTGAATACCGATGCTCCAATGTGTTGAAGTAAGGCACTATCCAGGTGATCAGTTGTCTCTATAAATTGGCTAAGTTTTGGAAGCTGTTGTAGGCTTCCTATATATTTTCAGTTAATATCAGTGGTTCTTGAATTTCTGATGGGGTTGAAAAACTACATAGTCTCCTAGAGAACTGAGGCTTTTTACTTTAAGAGGAACAGATTTGAGAGGATGTTTTTCAGATGGCATTGTATCTAAAGCCCAGTGATAGCCAGGCGCAGAACCTGGCTTTATGTAAGGATAGATGACAGAGGTTCTAATTAATTAACAACCATAATGAACTGGGTGTTAGGTCTCTTGTAATTTATCAATAACAAAATAGTAATAGTTATGTTCAATTGTATCTGAGATAAAATAGTCTTTTAATAGTACAGAAAGGGGGAAATGTTGTGGGTAGCCATGGGGATAATTATATTTGATATTAATTCCATTCTCCTGTGAGTGGCTGCAAACAAGGAGGTAGTCAGCACTCAGGTGATTTCCTAAAAACCGGCTTCCCACCTTAAATTGTAAAATAAAGGAAAGCTGATGATTGGGCAGGTAAAAGGAAGGTGGAGTGGAAGGTGGGAGAGAGAAGAAGGAGAAAATGGAAGAGGGAGAGGATGCAGAGGTGGAGGAAAACAAAGAAAAGCAGAGCATAAGCCCATCACCTGGGGAAACTGCAAGTTCTAAGGGGTCTCATACGCTGTGGCAGATGGTAGCATAGTGGTAGATCTGTCCAATCTTGGTGCACAGCATGTAATCATATTAACTGAGTTGTGTTTTCATTGCTGGGGCATATTTGGGAGGATATTTACCTCAACACCATGGTGTTACCACAATGCTGGTAAGAATGACTGTCTTGGGGTTTTCCTTATACTCGGTGGTCATCCTGATAACTGAGTGTACCTGGCCAATGTCCAGTTCTGGATGTTGTAATCCCCTAATGAAGCATAATGCAACTATAACCCTGTTTTCAGTGCCCATGATATTATTTCTGACATATTTACACACTTGGTGAAAAAGCAAGCTTTAAGAGTCACAAGCAATTTTACATGTATATCTTGATGGATAGAGCAAAGCATCAACCACTTTACATATATACTTATATTTGATATGGAACACAGCTCCAACTTTACTTTTCTCACACTGCTTACTTATCTGTGTAAAATCTTTCAGGTAGTATAAAATGCAAGGTGATTACTTTTTGTTTTCTTCTCGTGAATAATTATGAGTATATGTAAGGAAAAACATCTTCAAAATATACACCCACAATGAGCTGTTTATAAATTATTAATAAAAACACAATTTTCCTCCTAGAATCCACATATATTTATATCTAAGCAAGTTGTTATAGATTAACCATGTGTAAGCAAGCAAGGTAACTTTTTTTTTTTTTGTCAGCCAGTTACTCTTACTGGTAGACTGCTATTTGCTGTTATAAAAAAGGGTCAATTACTTTATTATTTATCTCAAAAATTAATGCTATAAAAATCTTTTTTTTAATTAGGCATTTTCCTCATTTACAATTACAATGCTATCCCAAAAGTGCCCCATACCCTCCCCCCACTCCCCTACCCACCCTTTTTGGCCCTGGCGTTCCCCTGTACTGGGGCATATAGAGTTTGCAAGTCCAATGGGCCTCTCTTTCCAGTGATGGCCGACTAGGCCATCTTTTGATACATATGCAGCAGGAGTCAAGATTAGGCAATTTAGTGATCTAAATATCATCTTCTAGTGTCCTCTTTGATTTCTTTCTATAAACATTTAAAATATTTTGTCATACTCAACTTTTATTTGTGTGGGTACTTACCCAAGATGTTTTCTGTGGTTTGTGGCTGTTGTGGATGGTGTTATTTACCTGCTTCATTGGCTGGGCCATACCCCACAATAAATTTACCCACATCTTTGTATGTTTTCTTGGAGAATAGACCAACACTACCCCAATAGTGATATCCTATCCACATTGCCAGTGATGTCTAACTGCCATTAAAATCAACTTTTATCTGACTCCACACCCAGTTTGCATCAAGATTTATTAATTCTACTGCTATATTTAAAATATATTGTCCTTCTATATATTAAGATATACAATTCTACATACTAAATTCAGCTATTTCTTCCATAGAGAGACATGGGGACCCTTAGATAAAATATAAAAATAAAAATATACTCAGTAACCTTGAGGGGATGTGGTGGGGAGAAGTATTAGATTTCAATAGACCAGGAAATCATAATGGATGATGAGCAATCCCAAGGAGATCCCTATGGGTCAGTATGCAGAGCCCCACAGGCAGGAAGAAGCAGAGATGCAGCATTTTTCTTATGAAATATTTTTCTCTCAAGATAGGGATCATGCATAACCTGTTATTTCACCACATACTTTGGGGGGATATTCCCTGATGAGCCATGAGCAAGCTGCAAAAGATGGCATTAAGTTGACACTCTAATCCATGCCTAGGGTACCTGATGGCATAGACTGTGGTCTTTGGACAATATGATAAAAGAGATTTGGCAATAAATGTCCTCTCTCATAAGAATCTGAACTCCTATCTGAGAAACACAAGACCTCAGAGGTAAAGACAATGGGGTAATTTTTCGCCTGTCTCTGCCTGAGACCTGCCTTCACCAAGGTTTGAAGCATTATCTCACACCATCCCTTATACAATGAAGGTGTCTGTCTCTGCATGTATGACTTTTCCCTTGTCCATTGATCTCTAAGACCTTGGTTGTGTAGTGTAACCATGGTGTACCACATTGCTGGTAAGACTGCCTTGGGGTTTTTCTTATACCATGGGGTCAACCTGATAGCTGAGGATCCTGGGCCAATGTCCAATTCAGGATATTGTAATTTTCTAACGAAGCATAATGGAACTATACACCTGGTTTCCGTGTCCGTGGTTTTGTTTCTGAGGCTTTTGTGCAAGATGATCCATGTGTCCACAGGAGACCTGCCTTCAGCAAGTTTTGAAGCCATATCTTGCTCTAAGCCCTGGTTGATGCAGGTACTTATATATGCAGTGGCACCTTCCCAACTTCATCTATATGCAGTGGTCTCTAAAAGCTTGGTTATAGTTCCACAGTGTCAGCACAGCACTGATGAGATATGTTAGTCTAGCATGCTACTGTCAAGATTACAGCTGAGGATGCTACACCAAGTCGGGATATTGCTGTAGCACAGTGAGAGGACCTGGGCCCAGTATTCATGGTTTGGTGTCTGAGGATTCTGTCTTCTATTTAAACTAAGAGTGGTGTTACTTTTGTCTTATATGTGTATAATCTCTACGCCTTAATGGTGTAATACCCATGACTGGATTGTCTCAGTCCAGTGGAAATGAGAGCCTTGTGTAGTCTTCGACCTAAAGGCCATTTACCTGACTCACTCTGGGAAATCCACCTGTAGCCTGAAATGCCTAAGATGCTAGGTTGCCACCTAGATGCCTGGTGACAGTCCACTTTTTAGGGTGTTTTTCTGAGCAAAGGTCCAAGGACCTAGGTAAAGGATAGTTTAGCATTCTAGACAAAATACTATCATGAAACCTAATTATCTTGCTGAGGCCCCCAGTGCTTTGCTTTGCTTTGCTTGGCATGTTTTGAGAGTGGCAGAGAGGCAGGGCAAAAGATTCCTTCAGTATTTCAAGTCCAGGGAGAAAGAAGGTTCTAGTGATTCTGGCAGCCAGAGTCAGTACAGGCTCCTCAAACAGACAGGGCTGCAGATCTCTTGGCCTACTAGATACAGAAGGCATAGTATACCACTTCCATTTGAGGCCATATTCATCAGAGATGGCCAACAATAGCAGCCCAGCAGTTTACACATATCCTCAGAGATATAGGAATATTGCCCTGGCTCCCTCTAAGTCTTTCTGATAGAAAACATAGTGCCCAAGCACACACATTTTACTACAGGATCCCTAGCTACTTTCTCTTCCCCTACTTGCAGCAAAGTTCATTTCTTATAGCTACAAGCTTCCCTGGATATTCTCACCTCAGCATATGGGATAGAGGAGACATGTCCTTCCCACCAAAGGCCTTTTGTTTTGTTTGTTTGATTGTTTTGTTCTGCGTGTTTCAAGCTTTCTTTTATTTATAAGATTTTTTTTTACATTTCAAATGTTATCCCCCTTTCCCATTTCCCCTCCAAAAACCGCAATCCCATCCCCCTTCTTCTGATCACCAACCCACCCACTCTTGCTTCCCTGTCCTGGCATTCCCCTACAGTAGGGCATCATGCCTTCATAGGACCAAAAGCCTCTCCTCCGATTGATGTCCAATAAGACCATCCTCTACTGCATATTCTTCTGGAGACCATGTGTCCTAGTTCCAGCTCACAGAAAAATCTTCCCCATTCCCTGTCCCCAGAATCCATCAAGTAATCCACTATATAAACAAACTCAAAGGAAAAAAAATTATCATCTCAAAAGACCCTGAAAAAGCCTAGGCCAAAATCCAAAGCTCCTTCATGATAAAAGTCTTGTAGAGATCAGGAACTCCTGACACACAACTAATATAATATAATAAAACCAATATGAAGGAAACCAGCACCCAGTTACAATACAAGGCTGCCCACTCTCTCCCTATTTATTCAATGTAGTACTTGAAGTTGTCAGGAGTCATCATATGACAAGGTAATAAGTAATAAGTGATCTTCCTGAGATGGTCTGTCTTGGATTATAATCCACGAGAGATTTGCACCAATAGGCATGTCCCAGGAGAAAATCATTTCAGGAACGATTCCTGCTAATGCTTTTCTTGTTATTATTGAACATATAAATTGAACATAACACTAGGAATTAGCCCACACTTCTGAGCAGATCTCTGCAGATCTACAAAGATATACTGGCTTGTAGTGATGCTATATATGAAAATACATGATCTCTTAAATCTTGAAGATGATCCTATCAGATTTCCTAAAGTTATATCAGTGTTTATTAAGCTCTTTTGTAGTGTGTCTGCTACTAGATCCTTTTGTGATAGTCAAAACTGCAATGAGAACTCTGCCAGTCTCCCATGTGTTACCAGTTAATTCCTCTACATAACAACCAGACTTTCTTCTTCTTCTTCTACTACTACTACTACTACTACTACTACTACTACTACTACTACTACATTGTACTACTACAATGTACTACTACTACATTCCAAATGGTTGTAAAATAATTAACCAAAGGTCGTAAAAATATAACTAACAATTAATTAAAGGCTCTGGTGTAGAAAATATAATATTGACTATGTTTACTATACAAAATTTCACTAATAACTTACTTATGGTTTTTACCTTTCAGTGAACCTTCTTAGCTGTGACAGGTGATGAATATTTAGCCAGATAATTACTCCTAGTGTATATTCATGTAAGCATTCTCTGTTGTAAAATTCTATTTCAATTTATGATTTTATGTGTGAACATTTGATGATCTTTTTAACATGTGGTCATGTATTCTGTAAGATGTGTAAGTGCTGAGGATAAAGAGAAGAGAGAAGAAATGAGCTGAGAAATTTTCAGATAGAACAGTTTATGGACATAACAGAGCTGAAGAAGAACTTAGAAGTATAGAAATAGCATTGGAAGAGAAGAAGTTGAGAGAAAGGGGGCAAGAGAAGAGAGCAAGATTAGAAAAAATGCAGAGTGGAATAAATTCTAAAATATAGGTAACATTAAAAAAAACTAATAGAGCAATGTGCAGAATGCAGAGGGAAAGAGGAAAAGAAACCTGCAGAGATACCAGAAGTAGCAGGCAAGTTTCTCCTTACTATGGACAGAACAGGTCTTTTCTTACTAAGGCAAGCTTAGCCTTATTAAAGAACAAAGCTTTCTTCTTAAAATCTTGTGTTAAATTTATTCAGCATTAAAGGGGTAGAAACTTTTTTCTTTATGCAATAAAGTTTGGAGCAGATTTTTCATCCAGAATGATTTAGTTTCCTGCACCAGTGCTTGATCTTTGCGTCATATGCATAGGTCTGTATGGATGTGTGCATGTAAGTATGTAATTGACACAATTCATGCACGTTGAACCTAACGGGTTTGAATTGGAATGTATGAATTTGCATTTGTGTAACTCTATGTGAATTTATGTGTTTATGCATATTTTCTTATGCAAAATTTTTCCTTCTGTGAGCACTATTCTCTTCTTCTCATCCAATAGAAGTTTATTGTTCCATGCTTCCCCCTAGACTGAGAAGTAAGAGGCATCTGGACAAAAGAGAAAAGTCTCTAGCAATTAATTCTTTACTTAATCCCATGCTATTTTAGGATGAGGTGTTAAGTGCCAGAGACCACAGTTTCGGGTCTCAGAGAAACACAGGAGGCAGGTCAGCTACAGCAGCAAAGTAACTTAGACTTAGATAAGTAAACTTTTTATTATTATACAGCAACTCTAGATATCTTGAAAGACAGTCTTACCCCTGTATCTTGTAATATGAAGACTTACACTCCACTGATGATCTCCCCACTCTGCTGCCTCACCAAAACAAACGAAAGAGAAGAACCTGCCAGGGCTGGCCACCAGCAAAGTTCTAGCTAGAGCAATAAGACAACAAAAGGAGATCTTAGGATATACAAATTGGAAAGGAAGAAGTCATGGTATGACTATTCATGGGTGATATGATACATAAATGTCCCTCAAAACTCTATCAGAGAACTCCTATGACAGATAAACAATTTCAGCAATGTGTCTAGATATTACATTGACTCAAACAAATCAGTTTCCTTCCTTTACACAAATGATAAAGTAGATGAGAAAGAAATTAGGGAACAACACCATTCAAGTAGCCACACATAACATAGAATACCTCAGTGTAACTCACCAATCAAGTGAAAGGCATGTATGAAATGTACTTCAAGTCCCTGGAGAAAGGAAGGGAAGAAGACCTCAGAAGACAGAAAGATCTCCCTTACTCATGAATCAGTAGGATTAACAGTGAAAATGGACATCTTACCAAATGTAATCCAATGATTTAATGCAAATACCATCAAAATTCCAAGACAATTCTTCACAAAAATAGAAAGAGCAATTCTTAATTTCAAACAAACAAAAACAGTATACCCAAAACATTATAAACAATAAAAGAACTTTTGGGGGAATCATTGTCACTGACATCAAAGTCTTTTCTAAAATTAAATATCTATATCAAGTGTTCCCTACTGCTTGTCCCTTAGAGAGACCCTACCACTATCCTGTATCACTTTCTTTGAGAGGGCAGTGGCCTCCTGTGGGTATCCACCAACCCTTGTACATCGAGTCTCTGTAGGGCTAGGCAGAATTTCTCCCACTGTAACCAGACACGTCAAACTGTGTTGAGGAACAGATATCACAGTCAGGCTATAACTTTAGGGAAAGCCTCTGGTCCCCTAAAGGATTTTTTTTCTTTGTTCTGCCTTTACTTTGCTGGTATTTTTTTTTCTTTTTTTCATTCTAATGTTTAATCTTGAATCCCATGTATGGACTGCTGACATTCCATGTAGGAGTATCACAGCTAATAATATTTTTTTGAATTTTATTTTTTTAAACTTTTTATAGACCAAAAATATATTTCATTAGATATTTACCTTATTTGCCTGTCAAATGTTGTTCCCTTTCCTGTATTCCTCTCCCCAAACCCCCTATCTCCTCCCCCTCCCCTTGCTCACCAACCTACCCACACCTGCTTCCTGGCCCTGACATTCCTCTACAGTAGGGCATAGAACAGACATAGAGCCTTTCCTCCCACTGAGGAATGACTAGGCTATCTTCTGCTACATATGCAGATAGAGCCATGATTCTCACCATGTGTACTCTTTGGTTGGTGATATAGTCCCTGGGAGCTCTGGGTGTACTGGTTAGTTCATAATGTTATTCCTCTTTTGGGGCTGCTAACCCCTTCACCTCCTAATTTTCTTTCTTTCTTTTTCTTTACTTCTTTTTTTTTTTAAGACAGGTTTTAATCTATATCTTTGGCTTTCCTGGAACTCTTTATGTATAACAGGCTAGCTTCCAACTCTGATCTGTGACTGTCTCTGACTCCTGAATGCTGGGATTAAAGGTATGAGCCAGCACAACCAACTTCAAAGGTTTCTTTCATTTATTTATTTATTTATTTATTTATTTATTTATTTATTTATTCAATTTACATCCCTTCCCCACTACTCCCTCCCTGTTTTCTCAGAGTAGAGGAAGTCCCCTCAGGTCTCACCCTGCCCTGGAACAGGTAGTCCCAGCCAAACTAAGCACATCCCCTCCCACTGAGGACCAACCAGGAAGGCCAGCCAGAGGAAGGAAATTTCATTCAATTTTTGAGATTATGCTATAATTACATTGTTTATCGCTTATCTTTTCTCCCTTCAGGCCCTCCCATATATACCTCCTTACTCTCTCTATACTAATCAGGACTCACCAGTATGATAGTTTAAACATGAGATGAAGATGGACAGGATATGTGGCAAAGTGGACATAGAACGCCCATAAGGCCTCAACCCTATACAAAAACTACAGCTAACTATTGAATGTTGAGAGTGGGAGCAATATCTGCCCTAGAGAAGAGCACACAGTTTGGTTAGCAATTACTATCATTATTTTTCTTTTGTTAAGGAAACAGAATAACCACAGCATTTCCCCCTTCCAGCGTAAGATGAAATATATCCTATCCCATCCAGGTTTGAAGCTATTTAGGAGCCTAGTAACTAGTTGAGGTAGGTGATTGTGTCCCCCATGGCAGCGACCCATCTTTTTATGCTGTATGTTCTCTAGGACTTTGGGTGTGGTATGGACCACAGCGATAGCAAATCCTTGGCAGGCATGACCACCCTGGGCATCACTCTGCATTTGAGGAGTCAAGATGATAACTGAGGATCCTGTACCAACATCCAAGTGAGAGGGCCTGTGTTCAGCCCCTGGATCCAGTGTCCATGCTTTTGTATCTGAGGGTTCTGATCACTTTTCCAGAAAGGAAAAGATAGTTATATAGTATGGTTCCTGTCCCTTGGGAGAATTTAATTCTCACAGTACAGTGGAAATGGTGACACAACGGGGTCTTTGTCTCCCAGGTTGAGTCATATGACTCATTCTGAGAGGCACACATTAGCCAGAAGTAGCCAAGATACTGAGTAGCCAATGGTGAGTTTGGAATGTAATGAGTTGGTGTGTTTTGCTCAGTAGAGGATCAGGTAGTGTGTGGCAATGCATTATTATGAAACAGCCTCTTACATCCCAGTTCTATGATACTAGGGTTGACTCAGCAGAAGGTAATATTGCTAAAGAAGCAGACACTGCATCAAGTGTAATAAGCACCTTGCCACTCAACTCCATCCCTAAATCCTAAAACAGTAAGAAATATGATTACAACCACTAAACAAAGTTTGTGATTTGGCTGGAATCTGTAATTTCAATCATAAAATTATACATAATTGAAATAATAAAGATTTCTGACAACTATGTTAACTCCTTCCACATAACCTTGATTTACTTGACAAAATCAAAAATCTGGTTCCACAGACAGATACTGAACTCAGTTGAATTTTTTAATAAACTTTATATTCGAGTTTCCATCAAACTTGTTCTCAAAAAAGACATTGTAGGCACAGTAGATGATGTTTCTAATTGGTTTACCAATTCCCCAACTTTTGACAGTCAAAGGATTCATGGCAAAGGTAATTCCCCCATCAAAGTACAGAATAAGTGTGTGCAAGCTTTCAAAGCAAAGCTGCCATTTTCAACTCTATATTTCCCCCTTACATTGCTCTCTTTAGGGTAGAAGTTTCTGTCTCAATGGAGTTGTAAAATTCTGTCCCAGAACATTCTTTCTCAAGGAGCTACTGAAAAACTCCTATCCAATGTTCTTGACTGGAAGGGTTTCTTGTTTCAGCACACTAATGAGTAATTAAGGGGACAAACATAAACATTTGTATTAGCTAATCCAAGAATAACTTCAGGAAGATCATATAGAGTTATACTTCAGCACCTGGAATACTCCTATCTCCTGTATTCCTGAGAGTCTGGTAAATAGTTGACATGACCTCCTCTCTGTCAATGCCCATCCCCATTACTTTGATGCTCTTTAGCCTGGAGATTTGTCTCCTGCAATGGTCACTCAAAGCTGCCTTATTATTATTATTATTATTATTATTATTATTTATTATTATTATTATTGATTTACCGGACCAAATTACTATTCTTTTACATCCTAGTGATAAAGTTGTGCTTTTTCAGGGACTACTCGGCAATCAAGTGCTGACATCTGGCTTTCAAAATATATTCAAGGTCCCCACTTTCTGACAACGCTAGGTAATACAGCAATGTGCCCTAAAACAGAAAAATATCCCCCATATTGAATACCAAAATGCAATTGTTTGAATGTAGAAATGATTTTAGAGCACCCAAAACCCATCAGTGTTATATTATGTGCCACACGCTCTGTTCGAGTCAGCTTAAGCTGAGAGGTTTGAAAGTCACTCATGAGGCAAAGAGCTTCAAGGAAGCTCTCCTCCTGGAGTCTGGCATTCACTCTAACCCATACATTAATTTTCCATTCCCGAGTTAGTCTAGTATATGGATCCACGTGCTCTCTTTCAGTATTTTCTTATTATAAGTGCCTTTTAAGATTTAATTCTGACATAGCTAAAGCCTTCTGCCAGTGTTCCAACAGTTCTAGAACGTCCTTGAGCAAGACCATGGGCTTGAAATTCAGCAAGAATGTTGCTGATCAGAATAGCCTCTGGTACTACACTATCAATTTGAATAAAAGCTAGGTCACTACCTTACACAGGAATTTACCATCACTGAGGAAGAAGGAAGTTTCAGACCAAAGGAGTAACCAGAATAGATACTTAGAACTATAGCGAAGTTACACCTATACACACACACACACACACACACACACACACACACACACACGTATTTACAATGCCCTAAGGGGAAGGTGGACTATACAATAGACTAAAATAGGAACTATGGCAAGGGCGCAAAGCCCTTGACCCTGGCTTCTAAGATTAGTGAATCTTAGGTGGAGCCCTTGTTGATCCTAGTTGTTATGAATTCTATCCGAGGTGGTTCCCTTTAGACCTCTTGTGTTTGCATTACTCTGTTTTATGTAAGATTCTGGTTACCTCATTTGTACCTTATGAATATGTCACCCAACTTTCTTATTGTCTTCTGCATAAAAAGTCTGATGCTTGGTTTAAAAAAAAACATTCAAATTTCACACAAACTCTCCTGTGTGCATCTGTTTGTCAATTCATCCTATGCTTTGCCCACCTGCGACTAGAGACTGGTTCCACACAGACAAAGGGGCCCAGAGAGTCTGCGGCAATTATGGAAAATAAATATAAATACATTTCCTTGGTGAATTTAACGAAGAATGATCCAAGATTTGAATTCTTTATTTCTCTCCCTCCATATCTTCCACTGTTTCTCTCTGTTGCATGAATCTGTGTCTTTACCAGCCTGAATAACTGAATCAATTTCTCTCTCTCTCTCTCTCTCTCTCTCTCTCTCTCTCTCTCTCTCTCTCTCTCTCTCTCTCACTCTCTCTCTTGCTCTCTCTCTACTTCTCGCTTGCTCTCCCTCGCTCTCGCTTGCTGTTTCCCTCTCTCTCCCTCTCTCTCCCTCTTCCCTCTCTCTCTTTCTTTGTCTCTATCCCCATTGAGCCACACAGAAAGCACCATATGGGGAAAAATTAGTGATACCTAAAGAAATGTTTCACAGTGTTTTTCAAGTGAATAAATAACTGACTTCAATTAATCTGGATAAAAAACATTACAAATACCATTTTTTTCATGCACTATTTGTATGTTTTATTCAATATTTGTGGTGGGTATTCATTTTTAAAAACAGCTTTTATCCTATTTACCATTTTCCAAATGTGATCATTGTAACACTTACATAGATACACATTCATTACACTCTGGGTCAGAAGCATTGAAAAACATATTTTAAAATAACAGCTATGCCTTACATCAGATTATAATGATTGGTTACTTAAAACTCAAGGCAAGTAAGGTTGGTTGTTCCATTAGTCCCTTAAGGACAGGTTATACAAAGGAAAAGCATACACTGGCATTGTTCTACGTCTGAAGTAACCTCAGAGTATATTATTAACTCTGGTTTTGAGATTAAACAAAAAGGCCAGTCATAGTAAAAGAAATTTCTCCTGAGAAATTTTTATTAAAAATTCATTACCATTGGTGTAGACTTGAGATAAGGGTAACTTGGCCTTCACAGAGTGATGCTGACCTGAAGGAGAATTTTCTCATAGATGCCCCAAATATTTCCATTTGGTTTTCCTGGCTGGATTTGGGAAATGGGTTATTTGGGTCTCAGAAGTATGGGAAAGTAAATTCCCTCAGACTAAGGAGTCTTTAGGAAAACCAAGGACCAGGTTGACCTGTGGCAGCTTGGAAAAGTGCTGGCTCCTGAGGCAGGCAGTGCTCCAGATGAGTTAAAGTCATAGGAGATGCAGATACATTGACATCATGTGACAGCAATATTTGCCAAGTGAACCCGTTGCTCTCTTCTCAGTAGAATGCATCTGCCATTGAGGGATGTGATGAAATTTCCTGGGATAGCTTCCTGGCCTCTTTGCACATAAGAGTAATATGCAGCAATGCTTTGGATCCTTAGGTCTTCTCTGGGCTAAGCTGCTCACTCAAGGCTATTTTGAAGAAGTCACACCTTATGCTGGATATCCTTGGATCATCCCATGGTGTTTGGGGAACACAGACCTACCACATAAATAGCTCTTTATTTTTCCTTCCTCACTTTTCTCTCCTTCATTCTTGTCTCTTGCACTCTTATCTCCACATGTATACCTAGCCCCAGACATGAGTATGTGACTGTTTACAGAGGACATAGAAAGTCTTAAAGTGACTTAGGGACTTTGGAAAAACAGAAGACAGTGAAGTATCTTGAGTGATCCTTAGTGATTAGAGTAGGGTGTGATGGAGCTGTGGGCTGGGGAGAAGAGAGAGATTGTCACAGATCTCAAGATTCCTCATTATGATAGCATGGCTATGTGCAGGAGACGGTTCAGATGGGGGCCCAAACCCAGGGCGTGGCAGGCATGAAGGCAGGTGGTATGGAATGCTTCTCCTTTTGCTATGTCCTCATCCACACATAAGATTCCTGGGCTTCCTGACTTCTCAACAATTGTTGTGAATGTACGCTGCTGCCCTCTGGTGGTAGGTGGGTTGGAAGACATGCTGCAGCATCAACCTGGACCCAGATGACTGGGTGCCTGAAGACTCAGACCTTAGTCAATGGAAAAAAGAATCAAAGGTATTGGCAGATATTCTTATCTCCTAGCATACTCCTGGCTCCAGCTTGAAAAATTGAATAGACCTGCCTGTGCTTTGCCCTGAATCCACCCCAGAGCTATATTCTGGTAGATTGAAGCTGCCTACTCTCCCAGGGGCCCAGCTGAAGTTGCTGGAATTCACCCTTTTGGCATTTGTTCATCTTCCCTTATACCCTAATCTCTCAGCCACAACCAAATCTCTCATCTACCAGCACAGGGTTCTCCTGGGAAGACTGGGGGACAAGCATCTTTAAACTTACAGCATTCTTGTGGTCTGAATTCCAAATTTTTGCACACTTATATAGCAAGCTTGGCAGCTGTACAGCAGGTACTTTATTGTAAATGACCTAGTCATAAGCCAGGTATCTTGGCCCTGAGAACAAAAAATTATTAATCTGAGCAAGCTCTCAGATAGGAAAATGGAAACTCTACTACCATATTGATGGACTTTGCTATGATTTTTACTACTCTGTCCACTGCATGTATGTATGAACGATAAAGTCTGCATCTTAACACTAGAAGAGAGGATATTAAAAACAAAGAGAATTTATTGAACTTTCTAGAGGCTATTCGACTTATCCTATGAACTGTGGTCCTCCACTGCCAGGTTGCTGACCTGACTCCCCAACAAACACCCCAAACACCTATTTATATTCTGATGACATAACCCAACCTGGTGCCACCTGAGACTCCATTGTAAAGAAGAAATATACAGCTCACATCCACAGGTTGATGGAGGACATCAGAGGCAAAGATCATTCTCACACAAACTACTGGAAAGATTGTTGGTAATTGACCTTCACCAGGCATCTGGGGTCCATGCAACTTTCTGAGTTACTCAGATTAAAGTACATTTCACTTAAACTGGACATCCTGGTTCAACAGGGAGCCCTTACCTAGGAAGGGTTCCAAATATGAAATAAACACCTCAGCAACTTTAGGGAAACTGACTTCAGCAAGTTCCAGCCTGCCAGGGGGTGGAAAACTTTACTAGCTAGGTTTGCAGGTACCTTTTGTTGAGGCCGGCCAGCAGCTCACATGTATGGGTTCAGCAATGCCTCTACAAGAATTATGCCAATTGTCACACCACAATTTGTGACTCTTAGGCTATATTGGGAGCTAGAGGTCACCCTCCTCATCTTTATTGTCTCTATGGCCTGATGAATCAGACCAAAAGCCACAATATATACTGGAATGCTTTTAGAATGAAAATTAGTAGCTGCCATCTGCACACTCTTGGGGGCAGGGATGCACACCTGGTACAGTCAGGCTGAAGGGTGTTGATTGACCTGCTTGAAAAACAAAATCCAGACAGTGAAAGGCAACAGTACACAGTTTCTTTGTGGAAGCCCAGGTACTTTATTCAGTTGCAAATTAGCAACAATCAAGCTCAGGCTCTGGCCTCCAGGTGTGTGGGAGCTGGTAAATCAGTAAAAAGGCCAGAGATTCTCTGGAAGTGGAGGCTGTGCTCTGAATTAACTTTGCTAGATAATCAAGATTTTTAGCTATCTTCAATAGGAATCTCTAATATTGGACTTATTACTAGACCAGTCCAAGACTGAGTTAGAATAACTGGTCACCTTTAAGAAAAGAGAAAAATCATCATGACTATTATATGACTAATCTTTCTAAGTCAGAATATACAGTCTCTGATGTTCATTTTGCCATAAAGTTTTAAAAGCTTGAAGCAAGAGAGTTTCACTAGTCCAAACTGGAAAAATGGCAAGCAAGGATGGGTCGAAAACATGTACCCAATTTAGCTTCCTTGTCACTTCAGTCAGGGCACTGAGCCAACTCACCTGCCAGCTTGTCAAACGAATTAGCCATCATGCTTCTGCAGTGTTCCATGGAGAGAACCTATGTTTTTCAATTCCCTAATAAGGTAGCTGTTTAGGATCAAACCATATGCCCATAAGTAGATCGTTTTAAGATACTATAAAGCATTAAGTTCTTTGACATCTAAATTTCAAAATTCTAAAATAAAAGTATGATTTAAATAATGTGCACAGCAATAAACTAAATAATATGCACAGGGATATAATTTCCCCTTTCTTTGTCTTTTAAGAAGTTAAAGGTTTTTTTTTTGTTTTTATCGTAAACTTTTTTTTAATTAGGTATTTTCCTCGTTTACATTTACAATGCTATCCCAGAAGTCACCCATACCCACCCCACCCCCCATTCCCCTACCTACCCACTCCCCCTTTTTGGCCCTGGTGTTCCTCTGTACTGGGGCATATAAAGTTTGCAAGTCCAAAGGGCCTCTATTTCCAGTGATGGCCAACTAGACCATCTTTTGATACATATGCAGCTAGAGACAAGAGCTCCGGGGTACTGGTTAGTTCATATTGTTGTTCCACATATAGGGTTGCAGTTCCCCTTAGCTCCTTGGGTACTTTCTCTAGCTCCTCCATTGGGGGCCGTGTGACCCATCCAATAGGTGACTGTGAGCATCTACTTTTGTGTTTGCTAGGCCCTGGCATAGTCTCACAAGAGACAGCTATATCTGGGTCCTTACAGCAAAATCTTGCTAGTATATGCAATGGTGTCAGCGTTTGGAAGCTGATTATTGGATGAATCCCTAGAAATGGCAATCACTAGATGGTCCATCCTTTCGTCACAGCTCCAAATTTTGTCTCTGTAACTCCTTCCATGGGTGTTTTGTTCCCATTTCTAGGAAGGGGCAAAGTGTCCACACTTTGGTCTTCATTCTTAAAGTTAAAGTTTTAAAGTTCCACAATATCTTGTCCTTTAGAATTAATTACTTGTTGACAAAACATCTCAAATACTTGACTGTTATAGTCAGTATTCACGTAACATGGGCAGTGATTAATAGCACTTTGAATTGTTTCTCTTAAAGAGTGGTTGATGTCCGGGATTCCACAGAAAGTTGTCTGCACAGACCAGAGTGTGGACCACAGAAGCTAACAGCTTCTGGGACAGGCGAGAGCCACAGAGTTCTGAGGCAGCACCGTTTTCGGGCTCCAGACATCCGGCCATCTCCCCGGCCAGAGGACAGGGTCTGCCCAGCCTGGGAGGCTAGGATTTTGACTCAGGAGCGGCAGGAGCCACCTTGGTTCCTGGACTCAGCAGAAAGCAGCCTGCACAGGTGACAGTGTGGACTACAGAAGCTAACAGATTCTGGGACAGGCAAGAGCCACAAAGCTTTTGAGGCAGCGCCATTTTCGAGCTTCAGATATCTGGCCACCTTCCCGGCCAGAGGTCAGGTGTCTGCCCGGCCGGGGAGGCCCTACCCTCAGGATCCTCGGGAGCCATTTTGGTTCCGGGACTTCACAGAAAGTAGTCTGCACAGATGAGAGTGTGGACTACTGAAATTAACAGCTTCTGGGACAGGTAAAAGCAACACAGCTTCTGGGAAAGGTTCTATTTTGGCCCTTCATCTTCGGCCAGGAGAAGGTCCAAACACCAGATAAGTGTGCACCTTCCCTGTAAGAGGTGAGCTTGCCTGCAGAGAGCGCTCTGACCACTGAAACTCAGAAGAGAGATCTAGTCTCCCAGGTCTGCTGATAGAGGGTAACAGAATCACTAGAGGAACATTCTCTAAATAGAGACAACTATAACAACTAACTCCAGGTATTACCAGATGGCGAAAGGTAAATGTAAGAATCTTACTAAGAGAAACCAAGACCACTCACCATCATCAGAACCCAGCACTCCCACTTTGCCAAGTCCAGGGCAAGCCAACACACCCGAAAAGCTAGACCCGGATTTAAAAGCATATCTCATGATGATGGTAGAGGACATCAAGAAAGACTTTAATAACTCACTTAAAGAAATACAGGAGGGGCCACCTTCCTGGTGAGAGCACAGGGGTCCGCCCGGCCCGAGAAGTTTCTTCCATAGGCCCTGGCGGCCGGAGCCTCCTTGGCTCCGGGACTCCGTGGAGGGCAGGCTGCACGGGTGAGGGTGTGGAATACAGAGGCCAGCCGTTTCTGGGACAGGCGAGAGCCAGAGAGCTTCTGAGGTGGTACCATCTACAGCTCCAGACAACCTGCCACGTTCCTGGTGAGAGCACAGGGGTCCGCCCAGCCTGAGAGTTTTCTGCCACAGGCCCCCGCGGTGGGAGCCTCCTTGGCTCCGGGACTCCGCGGAGGGCAGGCTGCACTGGTAAGGGTGTGGAATACAGAGGCCAGCCATTTCTGGAACAGGCAAGAGCCAGAGAGCTTCTGAGGTGGCACAAACTTCGGCTCCAGACAATCAGCCACCTTCCTGGCCAAAGCAACACAGCTCCTGGGAAAAATCCTGTTTTGGGCCTTCATCTTCAGCCAGGAGAAGGTCCAAACACCAGATAACTGTGCACCTTCCTTGAAAGAGGAGAGCTTGCCTGCAGAGACTGCTCTGACCACTGAAACTCAGAGGAGAGAGCTAGTCACCCACGTCTGCTGATAGAGGGTAACAAAATCAACAGAGTAATAATCTCTAAAAAAAGACAACTATAACAACTAAATCCAGAGATTGCCAGATGGCGAAAGGAAAAAGTAAGAATCCTACTAACAGAAACTAGGATCACTCACCATCATCAGAACACAGAACGCCCACTTTGCCCAGTCCAGAGGATCCTAACACAACTGAAAAGGTAGACCTGGATTTAAAAACATATCTCATGATGATGGTAGAGGACATAAAGAAGGAATTTAATAATTCACTTAAAGAAATACAGGAGAACACTCCTAAAGAGTTACAAGTCCTTAAAGAAAAACAGGAAAACACAACCAAACAGGTAGAAGTCTTTATAGAAAATCAGGAAAACACTTCCAAACTGATGATGGAAATGAACAAAACCATACTAGACCTAAAAAGGGAAGTAGACACAATGAAGAAAACCCAAAGTGAGGCAACACTGGAGATAGAAACCCTAGGAAAGAAATCTGGAACCATAGATGCCAGCATCAGCAACAGAATACAAGAGATGGAAGAGAGAATCTCAGGTGCAGAAGATTCCATAGAGAACATCGGCACAACAATCAAAGAAAATGGAAAATGCAAAAAGATCCTAACTCAAAACATCCAGGAAATACAGGACACAATGAGAAGACCAAACCTATGCATAATAGGAGTGGATGAGAATGAAGAATTTCAACTCAAAGAACCAGCAAACATCTTCAACAAAATTATTGAAGAAAACTTCCCAAATCTAAAGAAAGAGATGCCCATGAACATACAAGAAGCCTACAGAACTCCAAATAGACTGGACCAGAAAAGAAATTCCTCCTGACACATAATAATCAGAACATCAAATGCACTAAATAAAGATAGAATACTAAAAGCAGTAAGGGAAAAAGGTCAAGTAACATATAAAGGCAAGCCTATCAGAATTACACCAGATTTTTCATCAGAGGCTATGAAAGCCAGAAGAGCTTGGAAAGATGTTATACAGACACTAAGAGAACAAAAATTCCAGCCCAGGCTACTATACCCAGCCAAACTCTTAATTATCATAGATGGAGAAACCAAAGTATTCCACGACAAAAATAAATTCACCCATTATCTCTCCACGAATCGAGCCCTTCAAAGGATAATATCAGAAAAAAAGAAAAAAACCAATACAAGGACGGGAACCACGCCCTAAAAAAACCAAGAAGATAATCCATCAACAAAACTAAAAGAAGACAGCCACAAGAACAGAATGCCAACTTTAACAACAAAAATAACAGGAAGCAACAATTACTTTTCCTTAATATCAATAGTCTCAACACCCCAATAAAAAGACATCAAGAAAGACTTTAATAACGCACTTAAAAAATACAGGAGGGGCCACCTTCATGGTGAGAGCACAGGGGTCCGCCCGGCCCGAGAGGTTTCTGCCACAGGCCCCGGCAGCGGGAGCCTCCTTGGCTCCGGGACCCCGCGGAGGGCAGGCTGCATGGGGGAGGGTGTGGAATACAGAGGCCAGCCGTTTCTGGAACAGGCGAGAGCCAGAGAGCTTCTGAGGCGCCGCCATCTTCGGCTCCAGACAACCGGCCACCTTCCTGGCCAAAGCAACACAGCTCCTGGGAAAGATCCTGTTTTGGGCCTTCATCTTCAGCCAGGAGGAGGTCCAAACACCAGATAACTGTGCACCTTCCCTGAAAGAGGAGAGATTGCCTGCAGAGACTGCTCTGACCACTGAAACTCAGAGGAGAGAACTAGTCTCCCACGTCTACTGATAGAGGGTAACAAAATCAACAGAGGAACAATCTCTAAACAAAGACAACTATAATAACTAAATCCAGAGATTGCCAGATGGTGAAAGGTAAACGTAAGAATCCTACTAACAGAAACCAGGACCACTCACCATCATCAGAACCCAGAACGCCCACTTTGCGCAGTCCAGGGCATCCTAACACACCTGAAAAGGTAGACCTGGATTTAAAAACATATCTCATGATGATGGTAGAGGACATAAAGAAGGAATTTAATAACTCACTTAAAGAAATACAGGAGAACACTCCTAAAGAGTTACAAGTCCTTAAAGAAAAACAGGAAAACACAACCAAACAGGTAGAACTCCTTATAGAAAAACAGGAAAACACATCCAAACAGATGATGGAAATGAACAAAACCATACTAGACCTAAAAAGGGAAGTAGACACAATGAAGAAAACCCAAAGTGAGGCAACGCTGGAGATAGAAACCCTAGGAAAGAAATCTGGAACCATAGATGCCAGCATCAGCAACAGAATACAAGAGATGGAAGAGAGAATCTCAGGTGCAGAAGATTCCATAGAAAACATCTGCACAACAATCAAAGAAAATGGAAAATGCAAAAAGATCCTAACTCAAAACATCCAGGAAATCCAGGACACAATGAGAAGACCAAACCTACACATAATAGGAGTGGATGAGAATGAAGATTTTTAACTCAAAGGACCAGCAAACATCTTCAACAAAATTATTGAAGAAAACTTCCCAAATCTAAAGAAAGAGATTTCCATGAACATACAAGAAGCCTACAGAACTCCAAATACACTGGACCAGAAAAGAAATTCCTCCCGACACATAATAATCAGAACAACAAATGCACTAAATAAAGATAGAATACTAAAAGCAGTAAGTGAAAAAGGTCAAGTAACATATAAAGGCAAGCCTATCAGAATTACACCAGATTTTTCATCAGAGACTATGAAAGCCAGAAGAGCCTGGACAGATGTTATACAGAAACTAAGAGAAAACAAATTCCAGCCCAGGCTACTATACCCAGCCAAACTCTAAATTACCATAGATGGAGAAACCAAAGTATTCCAGGACAAAAATAAATTCACCCATTATCTCTCCACGAATCCAGCCCTTCAAAGGATAATAACAGAAAAAAACCAATACAATGACGGGAACCACGCCCTAGAAAAAACAAGAAGATAATCCCTCAACAAAACTAAAAGAAGACAGCCACAAGAACAGAATGCCAACTTTAACAACAAAAATAACAGGAAGCAACAATCACTTTTCCTTAATATCTCTTAATATCAATGGTCTCAACACCCCAATAAAAAGACATAGACTAACAAACTGGTGACACAAACAAGACCCCACATTTTGCTGCTTACAGGAAACTAATCTCAGAGAAAAGGATAGACACTACCTCAGAATTAAAGGCTGGAAAACAATTTCCAAGCAAATGGTATGAAGAAAGAAGCTGGAGTAGCCATCCTAATATCTGATAAGATTGACTTCCAACCAAAAGTCATCAAAAAAGACAAGGAGGGGCACTTCATACTCATCAAAGGTAAAATCCTCCAAGAGGAAATCTCAATTCTGAATATCTATGCTCCAAATACAAGGGCAGCCACATTCATTAAAGAAACTTTAGTAAAGCTCAAAGCACACATTGCACATGACACAATAATAGTGGGAGACTTCAACACACCACTTTTGCCAATGGACAGATCATGGAAACAAAAACTAAACAGGGACACAGTGAAACTAACAGAAGTCATGAAACAAATGGACTTAACAGATATCTACAGAACATTTTATCCTAAAACAAAAGGATATACCTACTTCTCAGCACCTCATGGAACCTTCTCTAAAATTGACCACATAATTGGTCACAAAACAAACCTCAACATATACAAAAATATTGAAATTGTCTCATGCATCCTATCAGACCACCATGGTCTAAGGCTGATCGTCGATAACAAAATAAATAATAGAAAGCCAACATTCACATGGAAACTGAACAACACTCTTCTCAATGATACCTTGGTCAAGGAAGGAATAAAGAAAGAAATTAAGGGCTTTTTGGAGTTTAATGTAAATGAAGCCACAACATACCCAAACTTATGGGACACAATGAAAGCATTCCTAAGAGGAAAACTCATAGCTCAGAGTGCCTACAAAAAGAAACTAGAGAGAGCACACATTAGCAGCTTGACAACACACTTAAAACGTCTAGAAGAAAATGAAGCAAATTCACCCAAGAGGGGTAGAAGGCAGGAAATAATCAAACTCAGGGGTGAAATCAACCAAGTGGAAACAAGAAGAACTGTTCAAAGAATCAACCAATGAAGGAGCTGGTTCTTTGAGAAAATCAACAAGATAGATAAACCCTTAGCCAGACTAACTAGAGGGCACAGGGACAGTATCCCAATTAACAAAATCAGAAATGAAAAGGGAGACATAACAACAGATCCTGAAGAAATCCAAAACACCATCAGATCCTTCTACAAAAGGCTATACTCAACAAAACTGGAAAACCTGGACGAAATGGACAAATTTCTGGACAGATACCAGGTACCAAAGTTGAATCAGGATCAAGTTGACCATCTAAACAGTCCCATATCCCCTAAAGAAATACAAGTTATTAATAGTCTCCCAGCCAAAAAATGCCCAGGACCAGATGGGTTTAGTGCAGAGTTCTATCAGACCTTCAAAGAAGATCTAATTCCAGTTCTTCACAAACTATTCCACAAGATAGAAGTAGAAGGTAATCTACCCAACTCATTTTATGAAGCCACTATTACTCTGATACCTAAACCACAAAAAGACCCAACAAAGATAGAGAACTTCAGACCAATTTCCCTTATGAATATCGATGCAAAAATCCTCAATAAAGTTCTTGCTAACCGAATCCAAGAACACATCAAAACAATCATCCATCCTGACCAAGTAGGTTTCATCCCAGGTATGCAGGGATGGTTCAATATACGGAAACCCATCAATGTAATCCAGTATATAAACAAACTCAAAGACAAAAACCACATGATCATCTCCTTAGATACTGAGAAGGCATTTGACAAAATCCAACATCCATTCATGATAAAAGTCTTGGAAAGATCAGGAATTCAAGGCCCATACCTAAACATGATAAAAGCAATCTACAGCAAACCAATAGCCAACATCAAAGTAAACGGTGAGAAGCTGGAAGCAATCCCATTAAAATCAGGGACTAGACAATGCTATCCACTCTCGCCCTACATATTCAACATTGTACTTGAAGTCCTAGCCAGAGCAATTAGACAACAAATGGAGATCAAGGGGATAAAATTGGAAAGGAAGAAGTCAAAATATCACTTTTTGCAGATGATATGATAGTATATATAAGTGACCATAAAAATTCCACCAGAGAACTCCTAAGCCTGATAAACAGCTTTGTTGAAGTAGCTGGATATAAAATTAACTCAAACAAGTCAATGGCCTTTCTGTACACAAAGAATAAACAGGCTGAGAAAGAAATTAGGGAAACAACACCCTTCTCAATAGTCACAAATAATATAAAATACCTTGGCGTGACTCTAAATAAGGAAGTGAAAGATCTGTATGATAATAAATTCAAGTCTCAAAAGAAAGAAATTAAAGAAGATCTCAGAAGATGGAAAGATCTCCCATGCTCATGGATTGGCAGGATCAACATTGTAAAAATGGCCATCTTGCCAAAAGCAATCTACAGATTCAATGCAATCCCCATCAAAATTCCAACTCAATTCTACAACGAATTAGAAAGGGCAATCGGCAGATTCATCTGGAATAACAAAAAACCTAGGATAGCAAAAACTCTTCTCAAGGATAAAAGAACCTCTGGTGGAAACAACATGCCGGACCTAAACCTGTACTACAGAGAAATTGTGATCAAAACTGCATGGTACTGGTATAGTGACAGACAAGTAAACCAATGGAACAGAATTGAAGACCCAGAGATGAATCCACACATCTATGGTCACTTTATCTTTGACAAGGGAGCTAAAAACATCCCGTGGAAAAAAGACAGCATTTTCAACAAATGGTGCTGGCACAACTGGCGGTTATCATGTAGAAGAATGTGAATTGATCCATTTCTATCTCCTTGTACTCAGGTCAAATTTAAGTGGATTAAGGAACTCCACATAAAACCAGAGACACTGAAACTTATAGAGGAGAAAGTAGGGAAAAGCCTCGAAGATATTGGCACAGGGGAAAAATTCCTGAGTAGAACAGCAATGGCTTGTGCTGTAAGATCAAGAATCGATACATGGGACCTCATAAAATTGCAAAGCTTCTGCAAAGCAAAAGACACAGTCAATAAGACAAAAATCCACCAACAGATTGGGAAAGGATCTTTACCTATCCCAAATCAGATAGGGGACTAATATCCAATATATATAAAGAACTCAAGAAGGTGGACTCCAGAATATCAAATAAGCCCATTAAAAAATGGGGCTCAGAGCTGAACAAAGAATTCTCACCTGAGGAATACCGAATGGAAGAGAAGCACCTGAAAAAATGTTCAAAATCCTTAACCATCAGGGAAATGCAAATCAAAACAACACTGAGATTCCACTTCACTCCAGTCAGAATGGCTAAGATCAAAAAATCAGGTGGCAGCAGATGCTGGCGAGGATGTGGAGAAAGGGGAACACTCCTCCATAGTTGGTGGGATTGCAAGCTTGTACAACCTCTCTGGAAATCAGTCTGGCGGTTCCTCCGAAAATTGGACATATTACTACCGGAGGATCCCACAATACCTCTCCTGGGCATATATCCAGAAGATGTCCCAACCGGTAAGAAGAACACATCCTCCACTATGTTCATAGCAGCCTTATTTATAATAGCCAGAAAGTGGAAATAACACAGATGCCCCTCAACAGAGGAATGGATACAGAAAATGTGGTACATTTACACAATGAAATACTACTCAGCTATTTACAAAAATGAATTTATGAAATTCCTAGGCAAATGGATGGACCTGGAGGGTATCATCCTGAGTGAAGTAAGCCAATCACAAAGGAACTCGCACAATATGTACTCACTGATAAGTGGATATTAGCCCAGAAACTTAGGATACCCAATATATAAGATACAACTTGCCAAACGCATGAATTTCAAGAAGAACGAAGACCAAAGTGTGGACACTCTACCCTTTCTTAAAAATGGGAACAAAACACCCATAGAAGGAGTTACACAGACAAAATTTGGAGCTGTGACGAAAGGATGGACCATCTAGTGATTTCCATATGCAGGGATCCATCCCATAATCAGCTTCCAAATGCTGACACCATTGCATACACTAGTAAGATTTTGCTGAAAGGACCCAGATATAGCTCTCTCTTGTGAGAGTATGCCGGGGCCTAGCAAACACAGAAGTGGATGATCACAGTCAGCTATTGGATGGGTCACACGGCCCCTTATTGAGAAGCTAGAGAAATTACCCAAGGAGAAAAAGGGAACTGCAACCCTATATGTGGAACAACAATATGAACTAACCAGTACCCGGGAGCTCTTGCCTTTAGCTGCATATGTATCAAAAAATGGCCTAGTCAGTCATCACTGCAAAGAGAGGCCCATTAGACTTGCAAACTTTATATGCCCCAGTACAGGGGAACACCAGGGACAAAAAGGGGCAGTGGGTGGATAGGGGATTGGGGGAGTGGGTATGGGGGACCTTAGGGATAGCATTGAAAATGTAACGAGGAAAATACCTAATTAAAAAAAAAAAAAAGAAATACAGGAGAACACTGCTATAGAGCTACAAGTCCTTAAAGAAAAACTGGAAAACACAAACCAACAGATAGAAGTCCTTACAGAAAAACAGGAAAACACATCCAAACAGGTGATGGAAATGAACAAAACCACACTAGACCTAAAAAGGGAAGTAGACACAATAAAGAAAACCCAAAGTGAGGTGACGCTGGAGATAGAAAACCTAGGAAAGAAATCTGGAAACATAGATGCGAGAATCAGCAACAGAATACAAGAAATGGAAGACAGAATATCAGGTGCAGAAGATTCCATAGAGAACATAGGCACAACAATCAAAGAAAATGCAAAATGCAAAAAGATCCTAATTCAAAACATCCAGGAAATCCAGGACACAATGAGAAGACCAAACCTATGGATAATAGGAGTGGATGAGAATGAAGATTTTCAATTCAAAGGACTAGCAAATATCATCAACATTATCATAGAAGAAAACTTCCCAAATCTAAAGAAAGAGATGCCCATGAACATACAAGAAGCCTACAGAACTCCAAATAGACTGGACCAGAAAAGAAATTCCTCCCAACACATAATAATCAGAACAACAAATGCACTAAATAAAGATAGAATACTAAAAGCAGTAAGTGAAAAAGGTCAAGTAACATATAAAGGCAAGCCTATCAGAATTACACCAGAATTTTCACCAGAGACTATGAAAGCCAGAAGAGCCTGGACAGATGATATACAGACACTAAGAGAATACAAATTCCAGCCCAGTCTACTATACCCAGCCAAACTCTCAATTACCATAGATGGAGAAACCAAAGTATTCCACAACAAAACCAAATTCATGTATTATCTTTCCACAAATCCAGCCCTTCAAAGGATAATAACAGAAAAAACACAAATACAAGGACTGGAACCACGCCCTTGAAAAAACAAGAAGATAATACCTCAACACACCAAAAAGAAGACAGCCACAAGAACAGAATGCCAACTTTAAGAACAAAAATTACAGGAAGCAACAACTACATTTCCTTAATATCTCTTAATATCAATGGACTCAACTCCTCAATAAAAAGACATAGACCAACAAACTGGCTACACAAAGTAGTCCCAACATTTTGCTGCTTACAGGAAACTCATCTCAGAGAAAAAGATACACACTACCTCAGAATGAAGGCTGGAAAACAATTTTCCAAGCAAATGGTATGAAGAAACAAGCTGGAGTAGCCATTCTAATACTGAATAAAATTGACTTCCAACCCAAAGTCATCAAAAAAGACAAGGAGGTGCACTTCATACTCATCTAAGGTAAAATCCTCCAAGAGGAACTCTCAATTCTGAATATCTATGCTCCAAATACAAGGGCAGCCACATTCATTAAAGAAATTTTAGCAAAGCTCAAAAAAACACATTGCACCTCACACAATAATGGTTGGAGACTTCAACTCACCAATTTCACCAATGGACAGATCATGGAAACAGAAACTGAAAAGGGACACAGTGAAACTAACAGAAGTTATGAAACAAATGGATCTCACAGATATCTACAGAATATTTTATCCTAAAACAAAAGGATATATCTTCTTCTCAGCACCTCATGGTACCTTTTCCAAAATTGACCATATAATTGATCACAAAACAAGCCTCAACAGATACAAAAATATTGAAATTGTCCCATGCATCCTATCAGATAACCATGGAATACAGTTGATCTTCAATAACAAAATAAATAATAGAAAGCCAACATTCACGTGGAAACTGAAAAACATTCTTCTCAATGATAACTTGGTCAAAGAAGGAATAAAGAAAGAAATTAAAGACTTTTTAGAGTTCAAAGAAAATGAAGCCACAACATAACCAAACTTATGGGATACAATGAAAGCATTTCTAACAGGAAAACACATAGCTCTGAGTGCCTCCAAAAAGAAACTAGAGAAAGCACACATTAACAGCTTGACAATACACCTAAAAGCTCTAGAACAAAATGAAGCAAATTCACCAAAGAGGAGTACATGACAGGAAATAATCAAACTCAGGGGCGAAATCAACAAAGTGGAAACAAGAAGAACTATTCAAAGAATCAACCAAATGTGGAGCATGTTCTTTGAGAAAATCAACAAGATAGACAAACCCTTAGCCAGACTCACTAGAGGGCACAGAGAAAGCATTCAAATAAACAAAATCAGAAATGAAAAGTGAGACACAACAACAGATCCTGAAGAAATCCAAAACTCCATCAGATCCTTCTACAAAAGGCTATACTCAACAAAACTGGAGAACCTGGATGAAATGGAGAAGTTTCTAGACAGACACCAGGCACCAAAGTTGAATCAAGATCCGGTTAATGATCTAAACAGCCCTATATCCCCCAAAGAAATAGAAGCAATCATTAATAGTCTCTGAACCAAAAAAAAACCCAGGACCAGATGGGTTTAATGCAGAGTTCTATCAGACCTTCAAAGAAGATCTAATACAGGTTCTTCACAAACTATTCCACAAAATAGAAACAGAAGGTACTCTACCCAACTCATTCTATGAAGCCACAATTATTCTGATACCTAAACAGCAAAGAGACCCAACAAAGATAGAGAACTTCAGACCAATTTCCCTTATGAATATTAATGCAAAATACTCAATTAAGTTCTTGGTAACTGAATCCAAGAACACATCAAAATAATCATCCATCCTGACCAAGTAGGTTTCATCCCAGGGATGCAGGGATGGTTCAATATACGGAAATTCATCAAGGTAATCCATTATATAAACAAACTCAAAGACTAAAACCACATGATCATCTCCTTAGATGCTAAGAAAGCATTTGACAAAATCCAACACCCATTCATGATAAAAGTGTTGGAAAGATCAGGAATTCAAGGCCAAAACCTAAACATGATGAAAGCAATCTACAGCAAACCAGTAGTCGACATCAAAGTAAATGGTGAGAAGCTGGAAGCAATCCCACTAAAATCAGGGACTAGACAAGGCTGACCACTCTCTCCCTACCTATTCAACATTGTACTTGAAGTCCTAGCCAGAGCAATTAGACAACAAAGGGAGATCAAGGGGATACAAATTGGAAAAGAAAAAGTCAAAATATCACTTTTTGCAGATGATATGATAGTATATATAAGTGACCCTAAAAATTTCACCAGAGAACTCCTAAGCCTGATAAAAAGTCAGTGAAGTAGCTGGATATAAAATTAACTCAAACAAGACAATGGCATTTCTGTATACAAAGGATAGACAGGCTTATAAAGAAATTAGGGAAACAACACCCTTCTGAATAGTCACAAATAATATAAAATACCTTGGTGTGACTCTAACTAAGGAAGTGAAAGATCTATATGATAAGAACTTCATGTCTCTGAAGAAAGAAATTAAAGAAGATCTCAGAAGATAGAAAGATCTCCCATGCTCATGGATTGGCAGGATCAATATAGTAAAAATGGCCATCTTGCCAAAAGCAATCTACAGATTCAATGCAATCCCCATCCAAATTCCAACTCAATTCTTCAACGAATTAGAAAGGGCAATCGGCAGATTCATCTGGAATAACAAAAAACCTAGGATAGCAAAAACTCTTCTCAAGGATAAAAGAACCTGTGTTGGAATCACCATGCCCGACCTAAAGCTGTACTACAGAGCAACTGTGATAAAAACTGCATGGTACTGGTATAGTGACAGACAAGTAGACCAATGGGACAGAATTGAAGACCCAGAGATGAAACCACACACCTATGGTCACATGAACTTTGACAAGAGAGCTAAAACCATCCAGTGGAAAAAAGACAGCATTTTCAACAAATGGTGCTGGCACAACTGGCTGTTATCATGTAGAAGAATGCGAATTGATCAATTCCTATCTCCTTGTACTAACGTCAAATCTAAGTGGATTAAGGAACTCCACATAAATCCAGAGACACTGAAACTTATAGAGGAGAAAGTAGGGAAAAGCCTCAAAGATATGGGTACAGCAGAAAAATTCCTGAATAGAACAACAATGGCTTGTGCTGTAAGAGTGAGAATCAATAAATGGTACCTCATAAAATTGCAGAGATTTTGCAAGGCAAAAGACACCGTCAATAAGACAAAAAGACCACCAACAGATTGGGAAAGGACCTTTACCTATCCCAAATCAGATAGGGGACTAATATCTAATATATTTATGAATTCAAGAAGTTAGACTCCATAAAATCAAATAACCCCATTAAAAATGGGGCTCAGAACTGAAAAAAGAATTCTCACCTGAGAAATACAATTGGCAGAGAAGCACCTGAAAAAAATGTTCATCATCCTTAATCAAAAGGGAAATTCAAATCAAAACAACCCTGAGATTTCACATCACACCAATCAGAATGGCTAAGATGAAAAATTCAGGTTACAGCAGATGCTGGCGAGGATGAGGAGAAAGAGGAACACTCCTCCATTGTTGGTGGGATTGCAAGCTTGTATAACCACTCTGGAAATCTGTCTGTTGATTCCTCAGAAAATTGGACATAGTACTACCAGAGGATCCTGCAATAACTCTCCTGGGCATATATCCAGAAGATGTCCTAACCGGTAAGAAGGACACATGCTCCACTATGTTCATAGCAGCCTTATTTATAATAGCCAGAAGCTGGAAAGAACCCAGATGCCCCTCAACAGAGGAATGGATACAGAAAATGTTGTACATTTACACAATGGAGTACTACTCATCAATTAAAAGGAATGAATTTATGAAATTCCTAGGCAAATGGTTGGACCTGGAGGGCATCATCCTGAGTGAGGTAACCAATCACAAAGGAACTCACAGAACATGTACTCACTGATAAGTGGATATTAGCCCAGAAACTCAGGATACCCAAGATATAAGATACAATTTGCTAAACGCATGAATCGCAAGAAGAACAAAGACCAAAGCGTGGACACTTTGCCCCGTCTTAGAATTAGGAACAAAACACCCATGGAGGGAGTTACAGAGACAAAATTAGGGGCAGTGATGAAAGGATGGACCACCTTGTGATTGCCATATCCAGGGATCCATCCCATAATCAGCTTCCAAACGCTGGCACCATTGCATTCACTAGCAAGATTTTGCTGAAAGGACCCAGATATAGCTGTCGCTTGTGAGACTATGCCATTTCCTAGCAAACACAGAAGTCGATGCTCACAGTCAGCTATTGGATGGATCACAGTGCCTCCAATGGAGGAGCTAGAGAAAGTACCCAAGGAGCTGAAGGGAACTGCAACCATATATGTGGAAGAACAATATGAACTAACCAGTACCCCGGAGCTCTTGTCTTTAGCTGCATATGTGTCAAAAGATGGCCTAGTCGGCCATCACTGCAAAGAGAGGCGCATTGGACTTGCAAACTTTATATGCCCCAGTACAGGGGAATACCAGAGCCAAAAAGTGGGAATGGGTGGATAGGCAAGTCGTGGGGGGAGGGTATGGGAGACTTTTGTGATAGCATTGGAAATGTAAATGAGGAAAATACCTAATAAAAATAATTAATGACAATTGTAAAAGCTTTCATTATTTTCTGCAAAGCCTTCTGTAGTAAACTAAAACCCTAAGTAATAAAAAGTTATTGCCTCTGAATCTTTTCAGGAGCAACAGCTACTCCCCAGAACTTAAAAGCTCCTTGTGTGAGAGCAAGGATTTAAAGTAAATTTCCCTTGAGAGGCATTAGCTAATAAAATGCTTCTACTTAATAAACAATATACCCTGGAAGATTCAAACTTTTGGCTTCTTGAATAGAAGCAGAAAAGATAAAAATTTCTCACATAATGTAGATCAATATTTAGCCATATCTAGAGGCAAAATATTCCAGTTATTATAAACTTACTTGAAGCAAAACCTTTACAATCATTAAGATGCAAAGGAGAGAGAGAAAAAAGAAACACACTCTTATATCTATAATAACTATATAAAATGTAGGCAAGCCAGATTATAATGCCTTTATAAATTTTACAGTCTGATTGACCCTTTATGAACTATGGATGTGAACTTTATTAAAACAGCATCTGACTAGATCTGTAAAGGTGCTCTTTTAGCTAAAAGGAATTTCCCCTAGAGGCAAATCTCCAGAGCTTCCCTAGGCACTGTTTGCAAGACAAAGGAAAGTCACACAAACCAAGCAAAAGCTGCTCTGAGCTTAGTTCCTCTTGCCATGAGGATGATATTAGAATTACTAAGTTTCTTTTGCAACATTAGATTATAACTATAATTTTGGGAAAGCAAAACCCAATTTCAAAACAATTTATCACTTTAAGAATCAACATTAAAACTTCACTACTACATTGCAAAATTTGGCTGCCAATTTATATCTATGAATGCATGACAATGTAAGATTTAACGCTTCATTAAAGAGACATTGCTTTAAATTTTATCTTAATCTTACTTTCTAGGATAACAATCACAATTAAATATTATCTCAGTTAAAAGTATCTTAGGAGGCCCAGTTTTTTGGCCTGCTCTGCCACATGTTTGAAAAGACTCCTGAGTTGCCAATTTAAGGCTAACCTTCTGTTACCAATATAACAATTATTTAATCTTAACCAATAACTTATGAGCTGATTGTGAAGACACGCAGAGCATATTACTAGTTAAAAAAAAAGAAGAAAAAGGAGCTATACCAGCACTTTTCTAAATTTCACATAGTTCTAAACACATACAAAAAACACACAAAGCAGAAACCAACAGCTCCAGACACGTGGAACCCCTACTTATCCTCAACGAGCAGGCAAAAGAATTAGAAGGGTAAGCTTCCATTTCATAAACAAAACTTGGTCCATCTTGACCGATCTCTGGAGAACACCAGGTGACTCTTGCTCTCCCAGTTCCCAGGGTGTCCCCTGGTAAGGTGACGGTCTTCCTAGCACATCTGCTGACCACAGCCTGAAGGGACAGCTGCAAATACCAAGCACACATTTCATAAAATCCCATTGTCTATAAACACCAGAGAAAACAAACTCAGGTGGATCTAAACTCAGACTTCACCATGTTTCAGAGTCACGAGACTAAACACAGACAACAAACCAATACAACAAACACATGTTCAATTCCAGAAACATAAGACAGATACTTAGAATGAAGACACTAGCTGGCACACACACAAGAGGGGGATTCCCCAATTTTCTCTCTGTCCCTGTGAGAGATTCAATATCCACTTTCCTCCCGCCTAATGCAGTTTCCAACTGCGGCCATCTGCCTGATTATTAAATCCCTTTTATTAAGCCCTAATATTTCTCTCTCCAAATAAAGCAGCTTCTAGAAGCTGCGGCCAACTGCCTGCCTGTTGAGTTCCTAGTTCCCGATAGCTCACTGCTAAACCTAAGTGAATCCAGTGTGCGGGTTTAGCACTGATCCATCTTAGAACATACCAACCTTCTGTGGTACGAATTTTAATTCTTTTCTTCTTGCATGGAGCTACAAATCAGCAGTGTTTCTTCCAAATGTCCTCTGCCTTTCTCAGGTCCTGCATTGGTTTGCCAAATTGTTGAGGCCAGCCAGCGGCTCACATGTCCAGGTTCGAGCCTGGAAGGCATCTTGGAATCTGGAAGAAAAAAGGGAATCTAGGCTATGAGAGAAAGGAAGGAACCAAGACAATAGTCTGATCAAGGTTCAATTTTAATATTGGGGAAAACGTGCTTATAAAGAGGGGGGCCCATTCCCGCCGAATCATCCTTGGAGTCCAGTTGCATGTGACCACGTGTAGGCTCTGGAACAGCTAGGCAGCAGGTAGCAGCAGCAGCAGTGGTAGAATAATAGGGTGGCAGGCTCCACTCCAGGTGATCTCCTAGTGACAAGTCAAGCCTGCTCAGCCTGTTTTCAGGCTGTGGGGGGGAAGTTACACCTTTTCCAGGTGGGTTGAAGCATTCATCTGGAATAAACATGCTCAGATAGTAGCTTAAAATCTCCTCCAGGAACTGGTCTCCTGATTATCTTCTAGCAATGGCATCTGACAGTGACCCAGCATTCATAGCCATAACTTCACAATTAACAAAAGATTTGCACACATATTGAAAACATTATTATGCATATAATCCTCAGAATTTGGGCAGGTTAAAATAAAAGAGGACATTAAGAGAAACTTTAGCAAAGCTCTCATTAGAGTCCAGCAAATGTTGAATAGACCTTCCTTTGCTTTGGGCTTCTGTACCCCATATAGATAATAAATTAGTCCCTATGAGATTACATTTGAAAGATTTCCCCCACTGCTTCCCAAGCTCAGAGGCCAGCAGTTGATAGATCTCTCTAATGTTCATTATCAAGCTACTACAAGATCTCTAGTTCCCCATAAAGAGTATTTATCAGGATATCTGAGAGATTCAGCCTACATCTAAAGCCATCACCAGTTTCTGCTTGTTCAAATCTGGAGATAAAGTATGGGTCAAACAGGTAGCCATAGGGGCACTGAAAACAGCTGGAACCAGCTTGGAAGGGATGCTACATGGTGATTTTCTCCATGAGAAATATGATTATGAAGGTAGCTGCTGACATTACGCCATGGATCCACCCTTTCCAGATCAAGAAATTAGAAGCCATGGATGTTCCTGCCAAATGGAATATATCTTGGAGTATGGGTACATCTCATTAGTCCCAAGATTCTTCCACTCCCTGGTCTTCTATTCTTATGTTTTGCCCTATTGGTATGAGGATAGGGTAATCATCCAAACCCATGGCACTCAGGACTGGACTTGGAAACTAAGGAAGACAAATGCAGGGAAGGTATTAGCTAGCATGACTAGAGACCAGAAACCCATATTTTTCTTGACTTTTGTCATTGATATCTACTTTATATGTCTGGTTGCACTGGAAAAAGGAAAGATGTTGGAATTTAGTTTTTTTGGGATTGGAATACAGAGTTTACAGTTCTATGCAAGCCCTGTAGCTGCCCCCAGAAACAGAGAATCCATTTCAAAAATTCGGGTTGTAAAATAAAGGCTTCCTAAAAATACACAGAAAAATATATAGAAAGTCCCTTCCCCCCAAAAAATACACCATAGAAAAATATAATTCAATGGTCATAAAATAAAAACATCTAAAATTTTTGGTGAAAAAAAATCTTGCATTTGGAGAACAAGGAAAACCTGGAGAAACAAGATTCTGTTCCAAGGGATGGGATCTGAGGAATGAAATTGATTATTATCCGCCAGAAATGTGCCAAGAATGCTGGCTATGCTTAGATACCAAGCCATTCCCTAATTAACTAGTCTGTCAGTCCACTAACCTACAAAACGTATTGTGACTGGGGCAGCCCAAATTAACATTAGAGGATTTATAAGGGGATGAGACTTGTCTAATATCCAACACCTTTTACTTAGGCATTTCTCCTTACTCTGATGCCTATTATTCTGCTGTAGCCTCCCCTCCCCCAGCCTGAAACCTGCTTGCTCAAGGGTGGAGCTTCCCGCTCATTCTTTCTGCCACGCCCACTGATGGAATCTGCTGCTTTGCTGTTCGGAACCACACACGTGCTCACCTTTCTTTTTTTTTTTTTTCCTTCTTGAATCCTTTTCCATTTTTTATTAGGTATTTAGCTCATTTACATTTCCAATGCTATACCAAAAGTCCCCCATATCCACCCACCCCCACTCCCCTGCCCACCCACTCCCCCTTTTTGGCCCTGGTGTTCCCCTGTATTGGGGCATATAAAGTTTGCAAGTCCAAAGGGCCTCTCTTTCCAGTGATGGCCGACTAGGCCATCTTTTGATATATATGCAGCTAGAGTCAAGAGCTCCGGGGTACTGGTTAGTTCATAATGTTGTTCCACCTATAGGGTTGCAGATCGCTTTAGCTCCTTGGCTACTTTCTCTAGCTCCTCCATTGGGAGCCCTATGATCCATCCATTAGCTGACTGTGAGCATCCACTTCTGTGTTTGCTAGGCCCCGGCATAGTCTCACAAGAGACAGCTACATCTGGGTCCTTTCAATAAAATCTTGCTAGTGTATGCAATGGTGTCATCGTTTGGATGCTGATTATGGGGTGGATCCCTGGATATGGCAGTCTCTACATGGTCCATCCTTTCATCTCAGCTCCAAACTTTGTCTCTGTAACTCCTTCCATGGGTGTTTTGTTCCCAAATCTAAGGAGGGGAATAGTGTCCACACTTCAGTCTTCATTCTTCTTGAGTTTCATGTGTTTAGCAAATTATATCTTATATCTTGGGTATCCTAGGTTTGGGGCTAATATCCACTTATCAGTGAGTACATATTGTGTGAGTTTCTTTGTGAATGTGTTACCTCACTCAGGATGATGCCCTCCAGGTCCATCCATTTGGCTAGGAATTTTATAAATTCATTCTTTTTAATAGCTGAGTAGTACTCCATTGTGTAGATGTACCACATTTTCTGTATCCATTCCTCTGTTGAGGGGCATCTAGGTTCTTTCCATCTTCTGGCTATTATAAATAAGGCTGCTATGAACATAGTGGAGCATGTGTCCTTCTTACCAGTTGGGGCATCTTCTGGATATATGCCCAGGAGAGGTATTGCTGGATCCTCTGGTAGTACTATGTCCAGTTTTCTGAGGAACCGCCAGACTGATTTCCAGAGTGGTTGTACAAGCCTGCACTCCCACCAACAATGGAGGAGTGTTCCTCTTTCTCCACATCCACGCCAGCATCTGCTGTCACCTGAATTTTTGATCTTAGCCATTCTGACTGGTGTGAGGTGGAATCTCAGGGTTGTTTTGATTTGCATTTCCCTGTTGATTAAGGATGTTGAACATTTTTTCAGGTGCTTCTCTGCCATTCGATATTGATCAGGTGAGAATTCTTTGTTCAGTTCTGAGCCCCATTTTTTAATGGAGTTATTTGATTTTCTGAAGTCCACCTTCTTGAGTTCTTTATATATGTTGGATATTAGTCCCCTATCTGATTTAGGATAGGTAAAGATCCTTTCCCAATCTGTTGGTGGTCTTTTTGTATTATTGACGGTGTCTTTTGCCTTGCAGAAACTTTGGAGTTTCATTAGGTCCCATTTGTCAATTCTCGATCTTACAGCACAAGCCATTGCTGTTCTGTTCAGGAATTTTTCCCCTGTGCCCATATCTTCAAGGCTTTTCCCCACTTTCTCCTCTATAAGTTTCAGTGTCTCTGGTTTTATGTGAAGTTCCTTGATCCACTTAGATTTGACCTTAGTACAAGGAGATAAGTATGGATCGATTCGCATTCTTCTACACGATAACAACCAGTTGTGCCAGCACCAATTGTTGAAAATGCTGTCTTTCTTCCACTGGATGGTTTTAGCTCCCTTGTCGAAGATCACATGACCATAGGTGTGTGGGTTCATTTCTGGGTCTTCAATTCTATTCCATTGGTCTACTTGTCTGTCTCTATACCAGTACCATGCAGTTTTTATCACAATTGCTCTGTAGTAAAGCTTTAGGTCTGGCATGGTGATTCCGCCAGAAGTTCTTTTATCCTTGAGAAGACTTTTTGCTATCCTAGGTTTTTTGTTATTCCAGACAAATTTGCAAATTGCTCCTTCCAATTCGTTGAAGAATTGAGTTGGAATTTTGATGGGGATTGCATTGAATCTGTAGATTGCTTTTGGCAAGATAGCCATTTTTACAATGTTGATCCTGCCAATCCATGAGCATGGGAGATCTTTCCATCTTCTGAGATCTTCCTTAATTTCTTTCTTCAGAGATTTGAAGATTTTATCATACAGATCTTTCACTTCCTTAGTTAGAGTCACGCCAAGATATTTTATAGTATTTGTGACTATTGAGAAGGGTGTTGTTTCCCTAATTTCTTTCTCAGCCTGTTTATTCTTTGTATAGAGAAAGGCCATTGACTTGTTTGAGTTTAATTATATCCAGCTACTTCACCGAAGCTGTTTATCAGGTTTAGGAGTTCTCTGGTAGAATTTTTAGGGTCACTTATATATACTATCATATCATCTGCAAAAAGTGGTATTTTGACTTCCTCTTTTCCAATTTGTAACCCCTTGATCTCCTTTTGTTGTGGAATTGCTTTGGCTAATACTTCAAGTACTATGTTGAAAAGGTAGGGAGAAAGTGGGCAGCCTTGTCTAGTCCCTGATTTTAGTGGGATTGCTTCCAGCTTCTCTCCATTTACTTTGATGTTGGCTACTGGTTTGCTGTAGATTGCTTTTATCATGTTTAGGTATGGGCCTTGAATTCCTGATCTTTCCAAAACTTTTATCATGAATGGGTGTTGGATCTTGTCAAATGCTTTTTCTGCATCTAACGAGATGATCATGTGGTTTTTGTCTTTGAGTTTGTTTATATAATGGATTACATTGATGGATTTTCGTATATTAAACCATCCCTGCATCCCTGGAATAAAACCTACTTGGTCAGGATGGATGATTGCTTTAATGTGTTCTTGGATTCGGTTAGCGAGAATCTTATTGAGGATTTTTGCATCGATATTCATCAGAGAAATTGGTCTGAAGTTCTCTATCTTTGTTGGGTCTTTCTGTGGTTTAGGTATCAGAGTAATAGTGGCTTCATAAAATGAGTTGGGTAGAGTACCTTCTACTTCTATTTTGTGAAATAGTTTGTGCAGAAGTGGAATTAGATCTTCTTTGAAGGTCTGATAGAACTCTGCACTAAACCCATCTGGTCCTGGGCTTTTTTTGGTTGGGAGACTATTAATAACTGCTTCTATTTCTTTAGGTGATATGGGACTGTTTAGATGATCAACTTGATCCTGATTCAACTTTGGTACCTGGTATCTGTCCAGAAATTTGTCCATTTCGTCCAGGTTTTCCAGTTTTGTTGAGTATAGCCTTTTGTAGAAGGATCTGATGGTGTTTTGGATTTCTTCAGGATCTGTTGTTATGTCTCCCTTTTCATTTCTGATTTTGTTAATTAGGATTTTGTCCCTGTGCCCTTTAGTGAGTCTAGCTAAGGGTTTATCTATCTTGTTGATTTTCTCAAAGAACCAACTCTTCGTGTGGTTAGTTCTTTGAATAGTTCTTCTTGTTTCCACTTGGTTGATTTCACCCCTGAGTTTGATTATTTCCTGCCGTCTACTCCTCTTGGGTGAATTTGCTTCCTTTTTTTCTAGGGCTTTTAGATGTTTTGTCAAGCTGCTAGTATGTGCTGTCTCCCGTTTCATCTTGGAGGCACTCAGAGCTATGAGTTTCCCTCTTAGAAATGCTTTCATTGTGTCCCATAGGTTTGGGTACGTTGTGGCTTCATTTTCATTAAACTCTAAAAAGTCTTTAATTTCTTCCTTTATTCCTTCCTTGACCAAGGTATCATTGAGAAGAGTGTTATTCAGTTTCCACGTGAATGTTGGCTTTCCATTATTTATGTTGTTATTGAAGATCAGTCTTAGGCCATGGTGGTCTGATAGGATACATGGGACAATTTCAATATTTTTGTATCTATTGAGGCCTGTTTTGTGACCAATTATATGGTCAATTTTGGAGAAGGTCCCGTGAGGTGCTTAGAAGAAGTTATATCCTTTTGTTTTAGGATAAAATGTTCTGTAGATATCTGTCAGGTCCATTTGTTTCATAACTTCTGTTAGTTTCACTGTGTCCCTGTTTAGTTTCTGTTTCCACGATCTGTCCTTTGAAGAAAGTGGTGTGTTGAAGTCTCCCACTATTATTGTGTGAGGTGCAATGTATGCTTTGAGCTTTACTAAAGTGTCTCTAATGAATGTGGCTGCCCTTGCATTTGGTGAGTAGATATTCAGAATTGAGAGTTCCTCTTGGAGGATTTTACCTTTGATGAGTATGAAGTGTCCCTCCTTGTCTTTTTTGATAACTTTGGGTTGGAAGTCAATTTTATCCGATATTAAAATGGCTACTCCAGCTTGTTTCTTCAGTCCATTTGCTTGGAAAATTGTTTTCCAGCCTTTCACTCTGAGGTAGTGTCTGTCTTTTTCCCTGAGATGGGTTTCCTGTAAGCAGCAGAATGTTGGGTCCTGTTTGTGTAGCCAGTCTGTTAGTCTATGTCTTTTTATTGGGGAATTGAGTCCATTGATATTAAGAGATATTAAGGAAAAGTAATTGTTGCTTCTTTTTATTTTTGTTGTTAGAGTTGGCATTCTGTTCTTGTGGCTGTCTTCTTTTTGGTTTGTTGAATGATTACTTTCTTGGTTGTTCTAGGGCGTGATTTCCGTCCTTGTATTGCTTCTTTTCTATTATTGTCCTTTGAAGGGCTGGATTCGTGGAAAGATATTGTGTGAATTTGTTTTTGTCGTGGAATACTTTGGTTTCTCCATTTACGGTAATTGAGAGTTTGGCCGGGTATAGTAGCCTGGGCTGGCATTTGTGTTCTCTTAGTGTCTGTATAACATCTGTCCAGGCTCTTCTGGCTTTCATAGTCTCTGGTGAAAAGTCTGGTGTAATTCTGATAGGCCTTCTTTTATATGTTACTTGACCTTTCTCCCTTACTGCTTTTAATATTCTATCTTTATTTAGTGCATTTGTTGTTCTGATTATTATGTGTCGGGAGGAATTTCTTTTCTGGTCCAGTCTATTTGGAGTTCTGTAGGCTTCTTGTATGATCATGGGCATCTCTTTTTTTATGTTTGGGAAGTTTTCTTCTATTATTTTGTTGAAGATATTAGCTGGCCCTTTAAGTTGAAAATCTTCATTCTCATCAATTCCTATTATCCGTAGGTTTGGTCTTCTCATTGTGTCCTGCATTACCTGGATGTTTTGAGTTAGGATCCTTTTGCATTTTGTATTTTCTTTGACTGTTGTGTCGATGTTCTCTTTGGAATCTTCTGCACCTGAGATTCTCTCTTCCTTTTCTTGTATTCTGTTGCTGATGCTCTCATCTATGGTTCCAGATCTCTTTCCTAGGGTTTCTATCTCCAGTGTTGCCTCGCTTTGGGTTTTCTTTATTGTGTCTAACTTCCCCTTTTAGTTCTAGTATGGTTTTGTTCATTTCCATCACCTGTTTGGATGTGTTTTCCTGTTTTTCTTTAATGATTTCTACCTGTTTGGCTGTGTTTTCCTGCTTTTCTTTAAGGGCCTGTAACTCTTTAGCAGTGCTCTCCTGTAATTCTTTAAGTGACTTATGAAAGTCCTTCTTGATGTCCTCTATCATCATCATGAGAAATGTTTTTAAATCTGGGTCTAGATTTTCGGTTGTGTTGGGGTGCCAAGGACTAGGTGGGGTGGGAGTGCTGCGTTCTGATGATGGTGAGTGGTCTTGATTTCTGTTAGTAGGATTCTTACGTTTGCCTTTCACCATCTGGTAATCTCTAAAGCTAGCTGTTTTAGTTGTCACTGTTAAGAGCTTGTTCTTCAGGTGACTCTGTTAGCCTCTATAAGCAGACCTGGAGGGTAGCACTCTCCTTAGTTTCAGTGGGCAGAGTATTCTCTGCAGGCAAGCTCTCTTCTTGCAGGGCAGGTACCCAGATATCTGGTGTTCGAACCAAACTCCTGGCAGAAGTTGTGTTCCACTCACTAGAGGACTTAGGATCTCGTGTGGAATCCTGTGTGGGCCCTTGGGGGTGTCAGGCGACTCCGCTGGCAAGGTAGCCCAGGGCTCGAGTGGAGTGGAAGGGGTTTGTGCCCCAGATCAAGCCCGGGTAGCCTGCTTCCCTATGTACGGCAGTCTCAGGTTCCGTGCGATTGGATAGGGCCAGGCGCTGTGTTCCACTCACCAGCGGTCTTAGGATCCCGTGGGGAGTCCCGTGTGGGCCCTTGCGGGTGTTGGGCAAGACTCTGCTGGCAAGGTAGCCCGGGGCTCGAGTCGAGCAGAAGGGACTTGTGCCCCAGATCAGGCCCGGGTAGCCTGCTTCCCTATGTACCGCAGTCTCAGGTTCCGCGCGATTGGATTGGGGCAGGCGCTGTGTTCCACTCAGCAGAGGTCTTGGGATCCCGTGGGGAGTCCCGTGTGGGCCCTTGCGGGTGTTGGGCAAGACTCTGCTGGCAAGGTAGCCCGGGGCTCGAGTCGAGCAGAAGGGACTTGTGCCCCAGATCAGGCCCGGGTAGCCTGCTTCCCTATGTACTGCAGGCTCAGGTTCCTGCGTGATTGGATTGGGGCAGGCGCTGTGTTCCACTCACCAGAGGTCTTAGGATCCCGTGGGGAGTCCCGTGTGGGCCCTTGCGGGTGTTGGGCAAGACTCTGCTGGCAAGGTAGCCCGGGGCTCGAGTCGAGCAGAAGGGACTTGTGCCCCAGATCATGCCCGGGTAGCCTGCTTCCCTATGTACCGCAGTCTCAGGTTCCGCGCGATTGGATTGGGGCAGGCGCTGTGTTCCACTCACCAGAGGTCTTAGGATCCCGTGGGGAGTCCCGTGTGGGCCCTTGCGGGTGTTGGGCAAGACTCTGCTGGCAAGTTAGCCTGGTGCTCGAGTGGAGCAGAAGGGACTTGTGCCCCAGATCAGGCCCGGGTAGCCTGCTTCCCTATGTACCGCAGTCTCAGGTTCCTGCGTGATTGGATTGGGGCAGGCGCTGTGTTCCACTCACCAGAGGTCTTGGGATCCCGTGGGGAGTCCCGTGTGGGCCCTTGCAGGTGTTGGGCAAGACTCTGCTGGCAAGGTAGCCTGGGCTCGAGTCGAGCAGAAGGGACTTGTGCCCCAAATTAGGCCCGGGTAGCCTGCTTCCCTATGTACTGCAGTCTCAGGTTCCTGCGTGATTGGATTGGGGCAGGTGCTGTGTTCCACTCACCAGAGGTCTTGGGATCCCGTGGGGAGTCCCGTGTGGGCCCTTACAGGTGTTGGGCAAGACTCTGCTGGCAAGGTAGCCTGGGGCTCGAGTCGAGCAGAAGGGGCTTGTGCCCCAGATCAGGCCCGGATAGCCTCCTTCCCTATCTACTGCAGTCTCAGGTTCCTGCGCGATTGAATTGGGGCAGGCGCTGTGTTCCACTCACCAGAGGACTTAGGATCCCGTGGGGAGTCCCGTGTGGGCCCTTGCGGGTGTTGGTCAAGACTCTGCTGGCAAGGTAGCCCGGGGCTCGAGTCGAGCAGAAGGGACTTGTGCCCCAGATCAGGCCCGGGTAGCCTGCTTCCCTATGTACCGCAGTCTTAGGTTCCGCCCGATTGGATTGGGGCAGGCGCTGTGTTCCACTCACCAGAGGTCTTAGGATCCCGTGGGGAGTCCCGTGTGGGCCCTTGCGGGTGTTGGTCCAGACTCTGCTGGCAAGATTGCCCGGGGCTCGAGTCGAGCGGAAGGGGCTTGTGCCCCAGATCAGGCTGCTTTGCTGTTCAGAGCCACACACGTGCTCACCTTTCTACTGGACCCGACATTATTCGGCGGGAATCGGGTCCCCTCCCTCTTCCTTCATAACTAGTGTCGCAACAATAAAATTTGAGCTTTGATCAAAATGAATTTGTCTTAGCTCTGTTTCTTCTTTCACCCCGTATACATTCCTCTCTTACAGCTCCAGTAGCCTTCTCAGTCGAACCGTTCATGTTGGGAGCTGCTGGCATACACAACATTTTGGCGCCAGAACTGGGACCTAAAGAATGGCAGAGGGATGCTAAGAGAAAAGCTGCTGCTGTGGAGCTCCACAAGAAAGGATCTTCCTATCGGGCATTGGAGCAACGGACAGGTACACATGCTAGCGCTACCTTAAAATTTCAGTTTTGTAAAGTGTTGCTGAGTTTGAGGTAGGATATGAATTAAGCTTGAATCAGTGCTAACCCAACGCTGGTTCTGCTTGGGTGAGCAGTGTGTTAATCGGAACTAGAAACGGAAACAGGCGGGTCGGCCGCAGCTTCTTAGGAAGCTGCTTAGGTGGAAGAAGAAAGGGTTTAAAGTCATGAATCAGGCGGTTGCCCTTAGTTTTCAGGAGTTGTTTCAGGCCAGAGGAGTAAGGCTTGAAGTACAATTAGTAAGAAAATTTTTAGGTAAGATAGATAGCTGTTGCCCATGGTTCAAGGAAGAAGAAACAGCCTCTTAGTTTCAGAGTAAAAAAGCTAATAAATTGTTTGTGACTAGTGTGTTTGACAATGGTAAAGTGTTTTTTTATTCTATGATTGTAGCTACAAAAATTAATATTCTCTAATTGGTCTAAAATGAACTGCTTCATCTGGTTCCTTTTTCTTGATGATGTGCTCTGCATGTCTTCACAGTAAGTTCATAAGTTGTTGGTTAAGATTAATAATTGTTACATTGCTACAGATGGTTAGTGTTAAATTTGATAACTCAAGTTTAGAGTCTCTAAAAGATATGCCTAAATTGGGTAATACTCTATGTAATTCTTATCCTAGAAACCAGACTTATGAAAGATAGGATTTAGGGCAGTGTCTCTTTAAAGTATTGGGGGCTGCATGTTTTTGTGTTTGTGTTCAAGAAAAGGCAGTCAAACTTTGTAGCAAGTAATGTTTTCGGTGTTGATTTTTTTTTCATAAATACCTATGGAATTTTATTCAACTAAATAGCACTATCAGAGAATAAACACACTGCTTCATGGAAGAAAAGAGAATTAAGCATCTTTGGTGTTGATTTTTAAAGAGAATAGATTGTTTACACTGTTAAAATTGCGTTTTGCTTCCCAAAATTGTTGTTGTGCTCTGGTGTTACAAGAGAAATCAAAAGTGAAGGCTTCTCCCGACAGAGCCACCAGCTAATCCATTGGCTCCTCCAAAAATCTATGAAGCCTCCAGAGTGGCCTAGTCCACTAACTCCCCCTTATCTACAGCCTCAACACCTTCTGCAGGCCTTTGCAATGTTTTGTTTTAATTAAACAGTCGGATTTCCCTGATTCAGCACCAGTTCTAAGTTTGCTGCTAGGTACTGGCCAAGGCGAGGATCCCATGGAAAACCGCAGCCTGGGGAGCTGTGGAGGCAGACCTGGCAGGTGAACACTGACATGGAGGTCCCGGGACACCCCCCTGCCATGCACCTTGTGCCCACAGGTTGGGCAGAGGGGAGGGGAGAGGGTGAGGCCTTGGGGCCTGCGAGGCACCCACTGGGCTCCCCAGGTCAGCTGTGCCATAGGAAGTGCCCACTGTCCAGAGTCGCCACCACCAACCCCCCCCCCAAGTGTCCAGGCCTTTGGACCTGCTCCGAGTACACTGAGCTGGAGAGTGCAGAGTCCGAATGGACTCCAGTGGACCCACCCAACCTTAAACCCCATCAGTACTGGTCATTTTCCTCTGCTGATCTTTATAACTGGGAAACTAACCAACCCCTTTTCTCAGAGGATCCCCAATGCCTCACAGTGTTGGTGGAATCCCTTATGTTCTCTCATCAGCCTACTTGGGATGATATTCAGCAGATGCTGCAGCCTAACCCTAACTGAAGAGCAAGAGATAATTCTGTTAGAGACTAGAAAAAATATCCCAGGAGCCGATGGGTGGCCTACAGAGCTACAAAATGAGATTAACACAGGATTCCCTTTGACTTGCCCTGGTTGGGACTACAACATGGCTAAAGTTATGGAGAGATTGAAATCCTATCACCAGGCTTTGGTCTCTGAGGTGCCTCAAAATGGCCCACTAATTTGCCTAAGGTAAGAGAAGGTGTATTACAAGAGAGAGAAAGTTACGTAATCTAGTGAAAGGGGCAGAGAAGGTGTAATACGAGAAAGAGAGAGAGAGAGATGGGAGGTGGAAGAGAGAGAGAGGTGGGAGGCACAAGAAAGAAAAAACAGGAGGGATCATAGACAAGAAAGAAATTTGACTAGAATTTTGACCACAGTGTTAGGAGAGAAAGAAAAGAAAGGACATAGTCAGATAGGGAACCTGAGCAACTGAAGAACAGTGTGCTTAACAGAATTGAGTAAGTTGGGGTACCTAGGAGCCTCAGCTAAAAAGGCTCAGCTGTGTCAGACTGAAGTTATTTATTTGGGATATATGCTTTGAGACGGTAAGCAGTGGCTAAAGGAAGCCAGAAAAAAAACTGAAACTCAGATCCCCACCATAACTACACCAAGGCAATTAAGAGAATTCTTGGACACTGCTGGCTTCTGCGGGTTCTGGATACCTGGGTTTGTGACCTTAACTGCCCTGTTGTACCCCCCTAACCAAGGAAGAGGAGATGTTTGTGTGGACTCCAGATCAAAGCCTTTGAAGAAAATAAAAAGGCCCCACTGAACAAGGGTCACCAGAGGAGTCCTTACTCAGAATTTGGGACCTTGGAAAAGGCCAGTGGCTTACTTATCCAAGAAGTTAGACCCTGTTGCCAGCTGGTGGTTTTCTTGCCTGAAAGCTATTGCTGCTATTGCTCTGCTTGTCAAGGATGCTGATAAGCTCACTCTGGGACAGCAAATAACTGTAGTGTCACCCCACACACTTGAAAGCATTATCCAACAGCCTCCTGACCGATGGATGACCAACACACGTATGACACATTATCAGAGCATTTTGTTGACTAAACGAGTGATTTTCGCTCCCCCTGTTTTCCTCAATCCCGCTACCCTACTGCCAGAGACTGATGACTCTTCACCTACTCATCACTGCGCTGACATTCTGGCAGAAGAAATTGGTACTTGAAATGATCTGAAGGATCAGCCTTGGCCTGGGAGTCTGAGCTGATACAGGGATGGCTGTAGCTTCATGGTTGAAGGAAAGTAGAAGGCAGGAGCAGCAGTGGTGGATGGAAAGCAATTGATCTAGTCCAGCAGTTTCCCTGAAGGGACATCTGCCCAGAAACCGAACTTGTGGCTTTGATAAAAGCTCTACAAATGGCAAAGGGAACGTACACTGACAGCAGGTATGCTTTTGCCACTGAACGGAGCAATATTCCGACAAAGACGGATGTTGACATCTGCAGAGAAAGATCTAAGATGCTGTGGCTAAAGGGAATCGGATGGCAGATCTAACCGCCAAAGAGGCAGCCCAAGGAGCAATGATCCTGGCAGTCAAGGAGCCTAAAGGTTATTATGATATCAGAGAGACCAGCTTTAGATAAACCCTTGAGGACTATCAAGTTATGGACAAATTAGGACTGGTACCAACTTACATTACTTGACACACTTGGGGGCCAAGAAATTAAAAGGTGTGGTTAGGTCCTCTGACTACTATGTTATAGGACTCCCTGACATGGCAGAAGAAATAGTCAAAAGCTGCAAGGTCTGTGCTATGACTAATACAGGGAACTCTATGTATACTCCTGATAAGAGGTTCAGGGGCAACCGGCTTGAGGCCTACTGGGAGGGAGATTTTATAGAAATTAAGCCAGCTAGAAATGTCAACAAGTACTTATTAGTTTTTATAGATACCTTTCCAAGCTGGGTAGAAGCTTTTCCTACCAGGACTGAGACGGCCAATGTGATGGCCAAGAAGATCCCAGAAGAAATCTTCCTGAGGTTTGGGATACCCAAGATAATCAGGTCTGATAATGGACCTGTCTTTGTTGCCCAGGTAAGTCAGGGACTTGCCAAGATACTGGGGATTGATTAAAAGTTACATTGTGCATACAGGCCCCAAAGCTCAGGACAGGTAGAGAGGATGAATAAAACAATTAAAGAGACACTTACCAAATTGACCTCGGAGACTGGCGCTAATAATTGGATAGCTCTCATACCCTTTGTGCTCTTCAATGTTAGAAACACTCCTGGACAGTGTGGACTGACCCCCTATGGTTTACTCTATGGGGAATCCCCTCCACTCGTAAAAATAGCCTCTGTACATAGTGCTGATATGCTGCATCCACAGGCTTTGTCCTCTAGGTTCAAGGCACTCAAGTGGGTGAGACAGCGAGCATAGAAGTAGCTCCATGAGGCCTACTCATGAGAAGGAGACCTGCAAGCCCCACATCTCTTCCAAGTTAGAGATTCTGTCTACGTTAGATGTCTCCATGCAGAAAACCTTGATAATTGGCGGAAAGGACCTTATTTTGTACTCTTGACCACCCTATGTTCTACCCTTATGGGACTCCTTTTGATTTTGCTTCTGCTTTTTAATTATAGGTCCATGTGTGTTAGATAGGCTAGTAGCCTTTATTAGAGAAAGACTTAGTACATTGCAGCTTTTAGTTTTGAGACAACAGTACCAGCCCTAAAGGAAGAGTGTTGCTTCTATATTGACCATTCAGGGGCAATTAGAGAGACTCTATGGTCAAACTCAGAGAAAGCTTAGAAAAATGAAAACGAGAGTGAGAAGCTCTCTCTGGAAATCTGTCTGTTGATTCCTCAGAAAATTGGACATAGTACTACCAGAGGATCCTGCAATAACTCTCCTGGGCATATATCCAGAAGATGTCCTAACCGGTAAGAAGGACACATGCTCCACTATGTTCATAGCAGCCTTATATATAATAGCGAGAAGCTGGAAAGAACCCAGATGCCCCTCAACACAGTAATGGATACAGAAAATGTGGTACATCTACACAATGGAGTACTACTCAGCTATTAAAAAGAATGAATTTATGAAATTCCTAGCCAAATGGATGGACCTGGAGGGCATCATCCTGAGTGAGGTAACACATTCACAAAGGAACTCACACAATATGTACTCACTGATAAGTGGATATTAGCCCAGAAACTCAGGATACCCAAGATATAAGATACAATTTCCTAAACACATGAAACTCAAGAAAAATGAAGAATGAAGTGTGGACACTATGCCCCTCCTTAGAAGTGGGAACAAAACACCCATGGAAGGAGTTACAGAGACAAAGTTTGGAGCTGAGATGAAAGGATGGACCATGTAGAGACTGCCATATCCAGGGATCCACCCCATAATCAGCATCCAAACGATGACACCATTGCATACACTAGCAAGATTTTATCAAAAGGACCCAGATGTAGCTGTCTCTTGTGAGACTATGCCAGGGCCTAGCAAACACAGAAGTGGATGCTCACAGTCAGCTAATGGATGGATCACAGGGCTCCCAATGGAGGAGCTAGAGAAAGTAGCCAAGGAGCTAAAGGGATCTGCAACCCTATAGGTGGATCAACATTATGAACTAACCAGTACCCCGGAGCTCTTGACTGTAGCTGCATATGTATCAAAAGATGGCCTAGTCGGCCATCACTGGAAAGAGAGGCCCATTGGACACGCAAACTTTATATGCCCCAGAACAGGGAAACGCCAGGGCCAAAAAGGGGGAGTGGGCGGGTAGGGGAGTGGGGGTGGGTGGGTATGGGGGACTTTTGGTATAGCATTGGAAATGTAAATGAGCTAAATACCTAATAAAAAATGGAAAGAAAAAAAAAGACATTAAAGAAGATCTTAGAAGATGGAAAGATCTCCCATGCTCATGGATTGGCAGGATCAACATTGTAAAAATGGCTATCTTGCCAAAAGCAATCTACAGATTCAATGCAATCCCCATCAAAATTCCAACTCAATTCTTCAACGAATTGGAAGGAGCAATTTGCAAATTTGTCTGGAATAACAAAAAACCTAGGATAGCAAAAAGTCTTCTCAAGGATAAAAGAACTTCTGGCGGAATCACCATGCCAGACCTAAAGCTTTACTACAGAGCAATTGTGATAAAAACTGCATGGTACTGGTATAGAGACAGACAAGTAGACCAATGGAATAGAATTGAAGACCCAGAAATGAACCCACACACCTATGGTCACGTGATCTTTGACAAGGGAGCTAAAACCATCCAGTGGAAGAAAGACAGCATTTTCAACAATTGGTGCTGGCACAACTGGTTGTTATCGTGTAGAAGAATGCGAATCGATCCATACTTATCTCCTTGTACTAAGGTCAAATCTAAGTGGATCAAGGAACTTCACATAAAACCAGAGACACTGAAACTTATAGAGGAGAAAGTGGGGAAAAGCCTTGAAGATATGGGCACAGGGGAAAAATTCCTGAACAGAACAGCAATGGCTTGTGCTGTAAGATCGAGAATTGACAAATGGGACCTAATGAAACTCCAAAGTTTCTGCAAGGCAAAAGACACCGTCAATAATACAAAAAGACCACCAACAGATTGGGAAAGGATCTTTACCTATCCTAAATCAGATAGGGGACTAATATCCAACATATATAAAGAACTCAAGAAGGTGGACTTCAGAAAATCAAATAACCCCATTAAAAAATGGGGCTCAGAACTGAACAAAGAATTCTCACCTGAGCAATACCGAATGGCAGAGAAGCACCTGAAAAAATGTTCAACATCCTTAATCATCAGGGAAATGCAAATCAAAACAACCCTGAGATTCCACCTCACACCAGTCAGAATGGCTAAGATCAAAATTCAGGTGACAGCAGATGCTGGCGTGGATGTGGAGAAAGAGGAACACTCCTCCATTGTTGGTGGGGTTGCAGGCTTGTACAACCACTCTGTAAATCAGTCTGGCGGTTCCTCAGAAAATTGGACATAGTACTACCGGAGGATCCAACAATACCTCTCCTGGGCATATATCCAGAAGATGCCCCAACTGGTAAGAAGGACACATGCTCCACTATGTTCATAGCAGCCTTATTTATAATAGCCAGAAGCTGGAATGAACCCAGATGTCCCTCAACAGAGGAATGGATACAGAAAATGTGGTACATCTACACAATGGAGTACTACTCAGCTATTAAAAAGAATGAATTTAGCCAAATGGATGGACCTGGAGGGCATCATCCTGAGTGAGGTAACACATTCACAAAGGAACTCACACAATATGTACTCACTGATAAGTGGATATTAGCCCCAAACCTAGGATACCCAAGATATAAGATACAATTTGCTAAACACATGAAACTCAAGAAGAATAAAGACTGAAGTGTGAACACTATGCCCCTCCTTAGAATTGGGAACAAAACACCCATGGAAGGAGTTACAAAGACAAAGTTTGGAGCTGAGATGAAAGGATGGACCATGTAGAAACTGCCATATCCAGGGATCCACCCCATAATCAGCATCCAAACGCTGACACCATTGCATATACTAGCAAGATTTTATCAAAAGGACCCAGATGTAGCTGTCTCTTGTGAGACTATGCCAGGGCCTAGCAAACACAGAAGTGGATGCTCACAGCCAGCTAATGGATGGATCACAGGGCTCCCAATGGAGGAGCAAGAGAAAGTACCCAAGGAGCTAAAGGGATCTGCAACCCTATAGGTGGAACAACATTATGAACTAACCAGTATCCCGGAGCTCTTGACTCTAGCTGCATATGTATCAAAAGATGGCCTAGTCGGCCATCACTGAAAAGAGAGGCCCATTGGACACGCAAACATTATATGCCCCAGTACAGGGGAACTCCAGGGCCAAAAAGGGGGAGTGGGTGGGTAGGGGAGTGGGGGTGGGTGGGTATGGGTGACTTTTGGTATAGCATTGGAAATGTAAAGGAGCTAAATACCTAATAAAAATGGAAAAACAAAAACAAAAACAAAAAAACAAAAAAAAAAAAGAAAAAGAAAACTGAAAACGAGAGTGAGAAGCTAATGAAGGATGGTTTGAATGTTGGTTCACAAAATCCCCTGGATGAGTACTTTACTATCTGCCCTCATGGACCCCTTATTAATCTTGCTTCTTTTATTTACCATAGGCCCCTGCATTATTCACAAGATAGTGGCTTTCAACAGACAGCGGGTCAGTGCTTTACAGGTTCTTATGTTGCTCCAACAATATAAAAATTTGAACAGGCTGATAAGGGCTGTACTGAGTCAGAGGTTTAATTTTTCTACTTCTATGACAAAAGTGATCTGATCTCCTCTTCCTTTGAGAGACCATTCCCCAGTTTGATGTCCCAGCCTCCCTCTAATCAGACAATAATCCTGAATTTACTTGCCAAGGTTCTCAAATCGTATCTAAGTCCCTAGACATGCCCTGGCATTTTCATATTCCCTACCACCTTCAATCTTCAGGTAAGGTATAAAGAACTCACTGCTCTTTTAAAAAAATACACTCTTGTTTAGCTGTCACAAGAACTTCACCTTTATTGGGTAAAACTCCAACCACTGCTTTTTTCTAGGCTATGAGCTCTCCACAAGTGACTTCTCCTCATCTTACCCTTTGAACTCATGTATGGACATTCATTCCTAATTCCTGGTCTTTCACCTAAATGTTCTCCACTCCCAGACCATATATTCACCCCATACTTTGCCATCACTGTTCCCTCCTATGGAACTTTGCTGACCACCATCTACTACGGCCATACACTGTCTCCTGTCCACTTCTTGTCAAGTCTTTCTATCCCCTACAGATCATTGGCATCACATCTCTCTCCTAAATGGCAGGGCCCTTTTAAGGTAATCCTTGTGACCCCTACAGCTGCTAAACTCAAGGGACTCTCTCATTGGATCCATCTGTCTCACCTCAAACCTTTCATTCCTCCACCTAAAAATGACACTTCTTCATAAACATTCACCCTAACAGGACCATTCTCTATCTATTAAGTTCCAGACTACATTGAGACCACCCATCATGTCCCCAGTCCCAGAAAATGAGACTCCACTCTGGCAGTCAAGCTTGACCTCACTGGATGAGATATGGGTTTCTTATCCTCCCCATGATGTTCATTTCCATCTGGGTAGCCCTAACATCTGGAGGGTCAAAGTCCAAGAAATCCCCACAGATAACAAACATTCTTTCCAAATAGGGTCAGGAAATTGCTCCATAGCTGGATGCCAGGAACTGATCCAAATTGCTATCATCACTGTATCTGTTATCCCATCTAAATATTATGATGTCTATACTTGCTTTTTCTTTAACCAGACAAAAGATTATTGTAGAAAACTGCCAGATGAATATGGGGGCTGCCCATATTGGTCTTGTCAGATACATATGCTAGGATCATGAACCAATCATTTCTTCTATCAACACCACAAGACAATCTTTTTCTACATAAAAGACTCATGGGATTCCAGGTGAGAGGTAGGAGTTATTGGTAAGCTCTAGAGTAAAAATCAACCCAGTTCCCTAGTAAGTAGCAACCATATCCAAAGAAAATATGTCTCAATTGCCCAACCACTAGATATCTGAAAAGTAGGGGAGATAATCAAACACTCCTCTGAGGTCCTTACCTCTTTGATATCACCCCTCATAAATGGCACTAACATGTTATTTTGCCTTTTGCTTCAAACTTGACCTCAGCATACCAACTCCTTAATGACACCAGCCTCAACACTTTAAAGACTGCTCATTATGTGTACCCCCTGGAGCTAACTCACAATTGTCACTTACAGCCTCTCCAGTGATACTGCCATGTAACTTTACCTCAGCCTTTGTCAGTTGCCTTGACTCCAATGTTGCCATGACTCCATACCTTATCTCTATCCCTCTCTTTGGCATGACAAACTGTTTTAAGACCTCTGGGACACGTCCTGTAGGAACACTAAGTTCCCTAGACTTCAATGAAACCATATCCCTCAATATAGTATCCCTGCCACAATGTCATGTATTCCTGAACACGTCAATTCTTTGTGGCACTCAGGAATATCATTGCCTACCCATCAGCTGGTCAGGACTTTGCACAATGGTACTCCTTTTCCCTGAACAGGGAGTAATCCAGGGAAAGGAGCCCCTGACAATCACAGTTGAATATATGATAGCTGGTCAACATAAGAGGGCGATTCAAGTCATTTCACTCTTGGTTGCTATGGGAATAGCCATAGGTGCTGGTACTGGAATTGCAGGGATAATGACTTCCATGACCCAATATAATAAGTTCACTTCCCAGTTAAAAAGCTTTCTTCAAAAAATATCTGAAAATGTGCTCAGTATCCAGAAACAGATTCTTCGGCAGTCGTGGTGCTTCAGAATCTACAGGGGCTAGATATTCTGAAGCTAAAGAAGGTGGTCTTTGCCTGTTCCTCCACTGTAGCCTACCCCAGCCTTGAAGCAGGCTGATTCAGACTTCACTGCCACTGAGAATAAGAGCACCTGGGTGGAGCCTTCTCACCTAGATGGCTCTATTGTTCTGTCACCTGCCTGCTCTTCTCCAAGACACTGCTACCTGCTGAGAGGTTCTTGAGATATTCCAGAGACAGCAAACAATCCAGTAATTTACACCTACTTGCCAAACCAGTTCTGTCCAGCAGATTGCCTACAGGCTGGTGACAGGCATCAAGAATGGATTGGTGGTGGATGGGCCTCCCCTCCCCCCTTTATAAGCACAGACACTTATTAAACTTTGGGCCTTGATCAGAAAATATGTCTTGGTCTCCATTACTTCTCTCACCATTCTCTCCCATAAAGCTCTGGCCTCCCACTCAGGAACCCAGTTAGTGTGGGCACATGTGGCTACAATCCAAGAAGAATGCTGTTTCTATGTCAACCAGTCCTGGATAGTGATAAAATCCAGGAGCTACAGTTGACATCGAGAACTTCAGAGACCATGAGACCTCCAGTTCTACGATTTTCGAAAATCCTATATGGAAGTGGATACTCCCTTTCATAACACCGTTCCTAGTCATGTTCTTGGCATTATAATTTTCTCCCTGCCTCATTCATCATGTTTCCATATTTCTTCAACAACAAATACAAAAAGTTTCTAGCCAAACTACTAATCAGTTCGTGTTAGAGGATTACCAGCCACTGCCCACAGAAGAGCTGCTGTCCACAGAGGAACCTGATGTGAACATTTACCAAGAGGATCTAGATGGTAAAATTCAGCAGGAAGCAGCTTAAAAGACATGATGCCCTCATTCCCTTTTCATCATTGCCTTTCCCTTTTTCTTTCCTTTTCTTTATAACATGAAGGGAGTTATGTTGGCATCAGGACCTCCCAAACTGATGACATCACATAGGTGACAGAGCGACCTACAGAACTGTTTCCAAGATGTAAGCTACCATGTTTCCAGAATACACTTGGCTCACCTCCCACCTTTACCTGTATTACATCATTTTCCATATAAATAAGGGGAACACCCCTCCCTCTCTTTCTTTTCCCCCTCTTCTCTGTCTGCCACCACCTTGTCTCTCCCTCTCAATAAAACTCTTCCAGACTGCCAGCGGTTTCTGGCACATGACTTTAATCCCACCACATGGGAGATAGATGCAGGCAGATTTCTGAGTTCAAGGCAAGCCTGGTCTACAGAGTGAGTTCTGGGACAGCCAAGTTGCCAAGTTCTACAGAGAGACCCTGTCTTGAAAAACAAAACAAAATAAAACAAACAAAGAAACAAAAATCCTCTTTCATGTGTAATTGTCTTGGTCTTGTTTGTTTTTGAAATGAAACATGCTATTCAAACACATAAAGTATAAGAGACAAATATAGTAATTCTAAACTCAATAATATAAAAAATGAGTCTGGAACAGAGATATCAAGTGATGAAAATATGTCTATGAATAACTCAAAAATTGTTCATTGTATCCAGTAATAAGGAAATTATATATCAAAACTGTTGTGGGAAATTTGTTTTAAAAATAAACCTGCCAACTCTCCCTGGTGCTGGACCACACTTCTGTGCTCCTGCAGGCCTGCCAACTCTCTGCAGCTTGACCCTGCAGTATCTGTCTCATGTTTCCCTTGAGCCACTAGTTCCCTCTCTGCTATAATCCCTCTAGTCACAATCTCACATTACAGTAACGAAATGACACTGCCAACCTCACAGTTGCATCTCACAACACCCAGTAGCCTTGTAGAATCACGACTCTTAAAGCTTAATTAACCAATCAGATTTATGTATCAATAATATCACAATTTACAAGGTATAATACAATAATTTCAGAGACAATTGATAATGATAAAACAATTATCCCAAAATTTCTAAACTTGTGAAATCATAGCCATTTGTGGCTAGTAAATGGCACACAGGTACACATACAAAGCCATCTTGGTTCTCCTCCCTACACTCTAGGACTCTCCTCCTCTCCATAACTCCTAGCTCTGACCCCTTGTCCCTGTCCAATCACAGACCTCCTCTGCACTAATGTAGTTAGTTGGACAGGATAAAGATTTCATCTGTCTGAGTACAGTAAAAATAGCAAAGATCACCAAAACAACCAACAACTGAGGGCTGGGGTGGGGGATGTTGAGTAAAGGGAATCCCAACATCTTATTGGGATTTCAAACTGGTGGGGTCATTCTAGAAATCAGTTTGGAGCATTCTGAAAGCTGTAAATGTTAGCACCAGGACTCTCCAAGGTCCTGCCTAACTATGTGACCCTTGACCTACGTTGCCAGAACAACAACCCTCAATCCCACAATCCACTTCGCTCAGTTCCCACCCTCACTGGTGTGACATTTTCCATATAAATTAGGGGATCACCCCCTCCTCACACTTTCTTCTCTTTCTTCTCTCCAGCCTCTTTTTCTCTTTTTCCTCTTCTCTGCCCTTCTAAAGGCTTTGCTAGCCTCTGTCCCTGCACAATAAACCTCTCCCATGTGGAACCACCTTGGCCTGGTCTGCTGTTTGGTTTATCCGATCAAAATATCTAGATTAATATTATCTGGTGTTAATTAACATATAAATGGTGCCGAGACTCTGATAAAGAGCCACCATCCACCAGTGTCTGGTGTGCCTGAGGGGTCACCCCAGTGGACGCAGCAGTGGGCACAGAGCACAGCATCCAAGGTAAGAATCCCACTGTCTTGCAGCCCTGCCCACTTTGCACAGTGGTCTGCACTTCCCTTTCCCTCCTTGCTCTAAGCCAGAATTCTTAGTGACCCCACCTTCCGCTGTGTCTTTAAATCCATGTCATAAGGGGAATTGACCTCCTTTCCCTGAGAAACAGCTTGGCACTCACAAAAGACCAGCCGGGGAGGGGAGCCACTGCCTGCCTTTTCCACCACCTGACCCGCAGCTGCCACAGAACCCACAAAATTTAAAATAAGTGAACTGTGCCACTTCCACACGCCTTATAGTCCAGGCTTCCACGCTCCCATTTTACTGGTTCGCTAAAAATTCCCACGCAGACACCAGTATACCATCAGTAGGGCTCATCAGTGGGGAAGGGCCTCCAGTTCCCCGAACAGAGCCTGGCCAGTTCTGCCTGAGAACTAAGGGGCTAGCGTTCCAGCTGACATAGAAGCAGACATTGCCCATCTGGATCCTGTTCTCCTGAAAGTTGCTCTCTCTCCTCAGGGCTCTAGCTGCTGGCTGAAATCCCTTGCCAGGGTGGAGCACTTTCCACAGTAAGTCCAGGCCTTACTGGGTAGCCACTAGAGGTCCTCGTGAGGACTTGTGCACTCTAGCCTGGTTGATTTCCTTTTTGGTTTCTGAGCTGTTCACAGAATGCTGGTATGAACACCAGGAACCTCCAGAATACGGGCAACAACGTGTCTTCAAACGTATCATCAGATACACCACTGGGATGTCTCCTAGGAAATCTTAAGTCTTTGAAGCTGACGCCTCCTTTAAAGGCATCAAAATTAAAAGAATCTTTATACATACTGCCAGCAAACTGGTAAATGAGAAGAGGTTATCTATGTAAAATCTTTCATTCATCTCCGTTCCAATCATGCTATGTTTTCTTCTTGCTCTCCAAATCAACTTCTGTTACCATAAATCCTGAACAACTCCCACTAAATGATACTACGATACTGGACCCAACATATGAACCACCTCCTCTTCGCAGTAGGCCAGCTTCTGTGAAATTTATAACCCAAACTGCTGCCTTGGTTTCCCCCCTTCTGAGACTCCCCAGGGCCTGCCACCCCCAGCTCTCCTCCTTCTACACCATCTACAGGTCCCACCCAATGTTCTACCTTAGTACCTACTTTCACACCACCTATCACTCACTCTAAGGCCACGACCAAAACCCCAAGCTCTCCACCCCTAAAGGAATCCAACCCAGCAACTGTCCTTCTCTTAAGGGAGGTTGCAGGGGTAGATGCAATGTTCAGACGGTCAGAGTACACGTTCCCTTCTCACTGAGCAAACTTTCTTGGATAGAGAAGAGATTGGGCTCCTATACTTCTAATTCTTCTGTGTTTATCAAAGAATTTCAGTTTATCACTCAGATGTACAGTTTGACTTCTCATGGTATACACATGATACTTACAAACAATTTGCTTCCCAAGGAACGTGGGCGAGTTTGGGAACTAGCGAGAGAACATGCAGATGAGATTCATCAAAAGATAGAGCATATCTAATGAGAGCAGAGGCAGTACCTGGTCCAGATGATCAGTGGAATTATAATTCCCCAGGTGTTATTCTAGCAAAGGACAGTTTATTTACATGTCTTTTGGCGGGTCTGAGAAAAGCAGCTTTATTATTTTTTTATTATTAGGTATTATTTCATTTATATTTCCAATGCTATCCCAAAAGTCCCCTCTCAGCTCCAAATTTGTCTCTGTAACTCCATTCCATGGGTGTTTTGTTCCCAATTCTAAGAAGGGGCAAAGTATCCACACTTTGTTCTTCATTCTTCTCGCGTTTCTTGTGTTTCGCAAATTGTATCTTATATCTTGTGTATCCTAAGTTTCTGTGATAATATACACTTATCAGTGAGTACATATGATGTGAGTTCTATTGTGATTGTGTTACCTCACTCAGGATGATGCCCACCAGTTCCATCCATTTGCCTAGGAATTTCATAAATTCATTCTTTTTAATAGCCGAGTAGTACTCCATTTTGTAAATGTGCCACATTTTCTATATTCTTTCCTCTGTTGAGGGGCATCTGGGTATAAATAAGACTGCTATGAACATAGTGGAGCATGTGTCCTTCTTACCAGTTGGGACATCTTCTGGATATATGCCCAGGAGAGGTATTGCGGGATCCTCTAGTAGTACTATGTCCAATTTTCTGAGGAACCGCCAGACTGATTTCCAGAGTGGTTGTACAAGCTTGCACTCCCCCCAACAATGGAGGAGTGTTCCTCTTTTTCCACATCCTCACCAGCATCTGCTATCACCTGAATTTTTGATCTTAGCCATTCTGACTGGTGTGAGGTAGAATCTCAGGGTTGTTTTGATTTGCATTTCCCTGATGATTAAGGATGCTGAACATTTTTTTTTTCAGGTGCTTCTCAGCCATTCAGTATTCCTTGGGTGAGAATTCTTTGTTTAGCTCTGAGCCCCATTTTTAATGGGGATATTTGATGGATAGTTCAATGCATCTTAGAAGCTGGGAACAAAAGAGCAATGGAAGTAGTTACAGAGACAAAATGTGGAATGGAGACTGAAGAAATGACCATCCAGAGACTTATTTACCTGGGGATCCATCTGTGATGGTTTGTATATTCTTGGACCAGGGAGTAGCACCATTTGGAGGTGTGGCCTTGTTGGAATAGGTGTAACCTGGTTGGTGTAGGTGTGTCACTGTGGGTGTGGGCATAAGATCCTCACCCTAGATTCCTGGAAGTCAGTCTTCCACTAGTAGCCTTTGAATGAAGATGTAGAACTCTCAGCTCCTCCTGCACCATGCCTGCCTGAATGCTGCCATGCTCCCACCTTTATGGTAATGAATTGAACCTCTGAATCTATAAGCCAGCCCCAATTAAATGTTGTTTTTTATAAGACTTGCCTTGGTCATGGTTTATGTTCACAGCCATAAAACCCTAACTAATATACCATCTCATATACAATCACCAAACCCAGACACTGTTGTGGATGCCAACAACTGCTTACTGACAGGAGCCTTATATAGCTCTCTCCTGACAGGCTCTGCCAGAACCTTACAAATACATAAGTGGATCCTCACAGCCATGCACATAGGGTCCCCATTTAAGAGGCTAGAGAAAGGACCTAAGGAGTTGAAGAGTTTGAAGACCCATAAGAGGAACAACAGTATGAGCTAGCCAGTATCCCCAGAGCTCCCAGGCACTAAACCACCTACCAAAGAGCACATATGGTGGGACTCGTGGTTTCAGCTGCATATACAGAACAGGATGGCCTAGTTAGACATCAATGTGGGGAGAGGCCCTTTGTCCTATGAATGTTCTATGACTCAATGTGGGGGGAATGCCAGGGCCAGGAAGCTGGAGTGGCTGGGTTGGTAAGCAAGGGGAGGGAGGATAAGGGGAAGGTGTTTTTCAGAGAGGGAACCAGGAAAGGGGATAACATTTGAAATGTATATAAAGAAAATATCCAATAAAATATTAGAGAAATTTCATATTAGCACTTTAAAAGAACACCCAAAAGCTCTAGAACAAAAAGAAAAAAATGACACCCAAAAGAAATGGTGGCAGGAAATAGTAAAACTTGGGGTGGAAATCAATAGAATAGAAAGAGAAAAAATATTTTTAAAATCCATGAAATAAGTATAGGTTCTTTGACAAGATCACTAAGATGAAAAACACTTATCCAAATTAACGAAAAGACAAAGAAATAATATCCAAATTATTAAAACCAAAAATCAAGAGAAGGACATAACAGACACCTGATAGTTTGGAAAGATTCCCAAAATGCTTTCATTTTACCATAAGGATACTTGCTCAACCATGTTAATTGCTGCTGTATTCATAATAGTCTGTAACTGGAAACAATCTGCATGTCCATAAGCTGAAGAGTTGGTAAAAATGTGGTATATCTAAACAATGGAATATTACTCACCTGTTATGAAAAAATTGACATAAGGAATCTGCAGGCAAATGCATGGAAATAGAAAAAAAATCTTCCTGAGTAAAATAACCTAGTCCAAGGAAGATAGATATGCTATGTATTGATTTATATGTTGATATTGACTGGGCTGTATTGTTTTTGTCAATTTGCCACAATGTAAAGTATTCTGAGAGAAGGAAACCTCTTTTGATAAAATGTCCATAAGATTAGGCTGTTCAGGCAAGACTGCAGGGCATTTTCTTAATTAGTGATTGATGGGGAGGGATCCTGCCTATTGTTGTTACTGCCATCAATGTGCTTGTGGTTTTGAGTTATCTATGAGAAAGCAGACAGAGCAAATCATGTGGAACCAGCCACTAAGAAGTACCCATCCATGACCTTTGTATCAGTTCCAGCCTCCAGGTTCCTGGCCCATTTTAGTTCCTGTTCTGTATGTCTTCAATGATGAACAACAATGAAGAAGTGTAAGCCAAATAAGTCCTACCCTCCCCAACTTGCTCTTTTGTCATAGTGTTTTGTGACAGCAATAGAAACACTAAGACATTCAACATTACATAAGTGATGACCAGTCTATAATTGGTAGATCCACCGAAGTTAGATATAGAGGAAGGGACTGGCACAAACACATGGATGCCCATGGTATGGGGAAATAGAATGGTTTTATTAGTGGACCAAGGTGGACAAGAAAGAGATCAGGTGACATGGTGAAGGGAGATGGGGTTGAGGAAGGGAATGCAGGGAGAGATAGTTGAAAGAGAGGGGAATTTGATGAATGATGACAGAAAGGAAGTAGATTTGGAAGGGAGGGGAAGTAGAAAAAGAACTGTGGGGAGAAAAATTTGTGGGGACAGTAAGCAGGGTAATATTATTTGAGAATTTACTTTACTTTAAATTTTACTACAAAGAAAAATAAATTAAACATGGCAGAGGGGCTCTCAGGACTGTACATTTTACCTCTGAACTATTGGGCTTTGATGGATTCTTGGTAAGGTAAACCATATGAAAATTGAAGTGTACACATTCCATGGGTAACAGGGGCAATCGATGATATCATGTACATTTGGGAATAAGAGTTTACATAATCCTTTAAGTCTGTTTTTACAACACAGTATTGGGACTGTATAGATAGATAAGTGGTAATTGCAGCCATGTTAACTAATCTGTGTTTTATCCTCAAAATGTGTATGGTAGAAGGAAAGACAAGACATTATGACATGTACTTCTAAATTCCATATGTATGTTATAAAACCTGAAGCAACATACTAGATAGATAGATGTTTGGTGCTATGCAAAAGGAACAGCAAAACCATTAGAACGTATGGAATGTTGCCCCGCAGTTAGCCCAAGCAAGGTGTGCCTGAGAGAGGCAGAACACCGAGGACTGTGTCCTGAGGACTTCATGCTGTTGTGGGTTTTGTTCTGCTTGCTATGATCACCATCACATTCCTTATAATCTATTAGTTGTATAAAAACTCTAAGGGGGAGGCGGTTCCAACCCCTTACTGGCCAATGTCATTGTCACCCAAAGTGTCAGTTTGATTGAACATTTTCAAGCATTGCTGCTGGAGCAGATTAATAATTAAATCATTACACTTGGAAAGAATTACTGTGAAAAAACATGCTTTGTTTTTTTTTTTTTTTTTTTTTTTTTTTTTTTTTTTTTTTGCAAAATCTGAGATGGTGATCAGGTGATGATTAATTCCTTACCCACTTTTTCCCCTCAGTTTCCTGATATGATTTAATAAAAACATGGTTAATGAATACATGTGCACTCTGAGGATTCAAAGTAGAAAGAGCTGATTTTTTTTTGTATAAAAGTTTAGTTCTGTGGTTCTATTAAGATTTTTATAGCACCCTTCCATTCCCGTCAGCACCAGGGTAGCATGGGCATTGAGTCGGCTGACACCCGCAAGCTACCCACAAGACCCACCAAGGGACCTTAAGACCTCTGGTGATTGGAACACAGTGTCTGCTCCAATCCACTCACGAGGAACCTGAAACTGCATTAATTAGGGAAGCAGAAAATCTGACCTGATCAGGGGTACAAGTCACTTCCATTCCTCGCCAGCACTGGGGTAGCTAGGGCCCAGAGTAGGCTGACACCCGTAAGGTATACACAGGACCCTCCACGGGATCTTAAGACCTCTGTGAGTAGATCACAACTTCTGCCAGGAGGCAGGTTTGAACACCAGATATCTGGGCAATTTCCCTGCAAGAGGAGAGCCTACCTACAGAGAGTATTCTGAAATCTGAAACTCAGGAGAGATCTAGTCTCCAAGGTCTGCTGATAGGGGCTAACATAAATACCTGAGGAACAGGATCAAACCAGAGACAACTACAACAACTAACTCCAGAGATTACCAGATGGTAAAAGGCAAACATCAGAATCTTCCTAACAGAAACCAAGACTACTCACCATCATCAGAACGCATCACTCACACCCCACCCAGTCCTGTGCATCCCAACACACCCAAAACACTAGACCTGGATTTTATAAGCATATCTCATGATGATGGTAGAGGACATCAAGAAGAACTTTAATAACTCACTTAAAGAAATACTTGAGAACACTGCTAAAAAAATAGAAGATCTTAAAGAGGAAGCACAAAAAACCCTTGAAGTATTGCAAGAAAACATGACCAAACAGGTGATAGAATTGAATAAAACCATCCAAGACCTAAAAAGGGAAGTAGACACAATAAATAAAACACAAAGTGAGGCAGCACTGGAGATAGAAACCCTAGGAAAGAAATCTGGAACTGTAGATGCAAGCATCAGCCACAGAATACAAGAGATAGAAGAGAGAATCTCAGGTACAGAAGATTCCATAGAGAACATTGGCACAACAATCAAAGAAAATACAAAATGCAAAAAGATCCTAACTCAAAACATCCAGGAAATCCAGGACACAATGAGAAGACCAAACCTATGGATAATAGGAATAGATGAGAATGAATATTTTCAACTTAAAGGGCCAGCAAATATTTTCAACAAAATTATCGAAGAAAATTCCCAAACCTAAAGAAAGAGATGCTCATGAACATACAAGAAGCCTACAGAACTCCAAATAGACTTGACCAGAAAAGAAATTCCTCTTGACACATAAAAATCAGAACAACAAATGCACTAAATGAAGAGAGAATATTAGAAGCAGTAAGGAATTAAGGTCAAGTAACATATAAAGGCAGGCCTATCAGAATTATACCAGAATTTTCACCAGAGACTATGAAAGCCAGAAGATCCTGGACAGATGTTATACAGAACCTAAGAGAACACAAATGCCAGCGCAGGCTACTATACCCAGCCAAACTGTCAATTACCATAGATCGAGAAACCAAAGTTTTGCACAACAAAACCAAATTCACACATTATCTTTCCACGAATCCAGCCCTCCAAAGGATAACAACAGGAAAAGCAAAAAAAAAAAAAAAAAAAAAAAAACAAAACAAAAAAAAAAAAAAAAAACCAACAACAACAAATCAATACAAGGACTGAAACCATGCCCTAGAAAAAGCAAGAAAGTAACCCCTCAACAAACCAAAAAGAAGACAGCCACAAAAACAGAATGCCAACTCTAAAAACAAAAATAATAGGAAGCAACAATTACTTTTCCTTAATATCTCTTAATATCAATGGACTCAATTCCCCCAATAAAAAGACATAGACTAACAGACTGGCTACACAAACAGAACCCAACATTCTGCTGCTTCCAGGAAACACATCTCAGGGAAAAAGACAGAGACTACCTCAGAGTGAAAGAGTGGAAAACAATTTTCCAAGCAAATGGTCTGAAGAAACAAGCTGGACTAGCCATTCAAATATCAGATAAAATCGACTTCAAACCTAAAGTTATCAAAAAAGACAAGGAGGGACACTTCATACTCATCAAAGGTAAAATCCTCCAAGAAGAACTCTCAATTCTGAATATCTATGCTCCAAATGCAAGGGCAGAAACATTCATTAAAGAAACTTTAGTAAAGATCAAAGCACATATTGCACCTCACACAATAATAGTGGGAGATATAAACACAGCACTTTCATCAATGGACAGATCGTGGAAACAGAAACTAAACAGGGACACAGTGAAACTAACAGAAGAGATGAAACAAATGGACTTAACAGATATCTACAAAACATTTTATTCTAAAACAAAAGGATATACCTTCTTCTCAACACCTCATGGTACCTTCTCTAAAATTGACCACAAAATTGGTCAAAAAACAGGCCTCAACAGACACAAAAATATTGTAATCGTCCCATGCATCCTTTCAGACTACCATGGACTAAGGCTGATCTTCAATAACAACATAAATGATGGAAAGCCAACATTCACATGGAAACTGAACAACACTCTTCTCAATGATACCTTGGTCAAGGAAGAATAAAGAAAGAAATTAAAGACATTTTAGAGTTTAATGAAAATGAAGCCACAAAATACCCAAACTTATGGGACACTATGAAAGCATTTCTAAGAGGGAAACTCATAGCTCTGAGTGCCTCCAAAAAGAAACTAGAGAGAGCACACACTAGCAGCTTGACCACACACTTAAAAGCTCTAGAAAAAACAAAGCAAATTCACCCAAGAGCGGTAGACGGCAGGAAATAATCAAACTCAGTGGCAAAATCAACCAAGTGGAAACAAGAACTATTCAAAGAATTACCCAAACCTGATAAACAGCTTCAGTGAAGTACATGGATATAAAATTAACTCAAACAAGTCAATGGCCTTTCTCTACACAAAGAATAAACAGGCTGAGAAAGAAATTAGGGAAACAACACCCTTCTCAATAGTCACAAATGATATAAAATACCTTGGCGTGACTCTAACTAGGGAAGTGAAAGATCTGTATGATAAGAACTTCAAGTTTATGAAGAAAGAAATAAAAGAAGATCTCAGAAAATGGAAAGATCCCCCATGCTCATGGATTGTCAGGATCAACATTGTAAAAATGGCTATTTTGCCAAAAGCAATCTACAGATTCAATGCAATCCCCATCAAAATTCCAACTCAATTCTTCAATGAATTAGAAAGAAAAATCTGCAAATTCACCTAGAATAACAAAAAACCTAGGATAGCAAAAACTCTTCCCAAGGATAAAAGAACCTCTGGTGGACTAACCATGCCTGACCTAAAGTTTTACTACAGGGTAATTGTGATAAAAAAACTTCATGGTACTGGTATAATGATAGAAAAGTAGAACAATGGAATAGAATTGAAGACCCAGAAATGAACCCACACACCTATGCTCACTTCATCTTCCACAAGGGAGCCAAAACCATCCAGTGGAGAAAAGACAGCATTTTCATTAAGTGGTGCTGGCACAACTGGTGGTAATCATGTAGAAGAATGGGAATTGATCCATTCCTATCTCCTTGTACTAAGGTTAAATCTAAGTGGATCAAGGAGCTCCACATAAAACCAGAGACACTGAAACATATAGAGGAGAAAGTGGGGAAAAGCCTCGAAGATATTGGCACAGGGGAAAAATTCCTGAATAGAACAGCAATGGCTTGTGCTGTAAGATTGAGAATTGACAAATGGGACCTCATGAACTTGCAAAGCTTCTGTAAGGCAAAAGACACTGTCAATAAGACAAAAAGGCCACCAACAGATTGGGAAAGGATCTTTACCTATCCTAAATCAGATAGAGGACTAATATCCAATATATATAAAGAACTCAAGAAGGTAGACTCCAGAAAAACAAATAACCCCATTAAAAAATGGGGTTCAGAGCTAAACAAAGAATTCTCACCTGAGGAATACCGAATGCCTGAGAAACACCTAAAAAAAATGTTCATTATTCTTAATCATCAGGGAAATGCAAATCAAAACAACCCTGAGATTCCATCTAACACCAGTCAGAATGGCTAAGGTAAAAAATTCAGGTGACAGCAGATGCTGGTGAGGATTTGGAGAAAGAGTAACAGTCCTCCACTGTTGGTGGGATTGCAAGCTTGTACAACCACTCTGGAAATCTGTCTGGAGGATTCTCAGAAAACTGGACATGGTACTATCGGAGGATCCCTCATTACCTCTCCTGGGAATATATGCAGAAGATGTTCCAACTAGTAAGAAAGAAACATGCTCCACTATGTTCATAGCAGCCTTATTTATAATAGCCAGAAGCTGGAAATAACCCAGATGCCCCTCAAAAGAGGGATGTATACAAAAATTGCGGTACATTTTCACAATAGAGTACTACTCAGCTATTAAAAAGAATGAATTTATGAAATTCTTAGGCAAATTGTTGGACCTGGAGGGCATTAGCCTGAGTGAGGTAACCCAATCACAAAAGAACTCAAATGATATGTACTCACTGATAAGTGAATATTAGCCCAGAAACTTAGAATACCGAAGATATAAGTTACAATTGCCAAACACATGAAACTCAAGAAGAACTAAGACCAAAGTGTGGACACTTTGCTCCTTCTTAGAATTGGGAACAAAACACCCATAAAAGGAGATACAGAGACAAAGTTTGGAACAGAGACAAAAGAATGGACCATCTAGAGACTGCCATATCCAGGGATCCATCCCATAATCAGCCTCCAAACGCTGACACCATTGTATACACTAGCAAGATTTTGCTGATAGGACCCTGATATAGCTATCTCTAGGGAGACTATCCTGGGGCCTAGCAAACACATAAGTGGATGCTCACAGTCAGCTATTGGATGGATCACACGGCCCCCAATGGAGGAGCTAGAGAAAGTACCCAAGGAACTAAAGGGATCTGCAACCCTATAGGTGGAACAACATTATGAAGTAACCAGTACCCCAGAGCTCTTGACTCCTGCTGCATATGTATCAAAAGATGACCTAGTCGGCCATCACTGGAAAGAGAGGCCCATTGGACTTGCAAACTCTATATGCCCCAGTACAGGGGAACGCCAGGGCCAAAAAGGGTGGGTAGGGGAGTGGGGGGGAGGGTATGGGGCACTTTGGGATAGCATTGGATATGTAAAGAGAAAAATGCCTAATTTAGAAAAAGATTTTTATAGCATCAATTTTTGTGATAAATAATAAAGTAATTGACCCTTTCTTTATAAAAGCAAATAGCAGGCTACCAGTAAGAGTAACTGGCTGAAAAAAAAAAGTTACCTTGCTTGCTTACACATGGTTAATCTATAACGAGATGCTTAGATATAAATATATGTGGATTCTAGGAGAAAATTTGTTTTTTTTTATCCATAATTTATAAACAGATCATTGTTGGAGTATATTTGGAAGATGCTTTTCCTTACATATACTCATAATTATTCACGAGAAGAAAACAAAAAGTAATCACCTTTCATTTTATACTATCTGAAACATTTTACACAGATAAGTAAGCAGTGTGAGAAAAGTAAAGTTGGAGCTGTGTTCCATATCAAATATGACTATATATGTAAAGTGGTTGACACTTTGCTCTATCCATCAAAATATACATGTAAAATTGCTTGTAATTCTTAAAGCTTGCTTTTTTCAACAAGTGTGTAAATATGTCAGAAATAATATCATGGGCACTGAAAACAGGGTTATAGTTGCATTATGCTTCATTAGGGGATTACAACATCCAGAACTGGACATTGGCCTGGTACCCTCAGCTATCAGGATGACAACCAAGTATAAGGAAAACCCCAAAAGAGTCATTCTTACCAGCATTGTGGTAACACCATGGTGTTGATGTAAATCTCCTCCCAAATATGCCCCAGCAATGAAAACACAACTCAGTTAATATGGTTACATGCTGTGCACCAAGATTGGACAGATCTACCACTATGCTACCATCTTCCACAGCTTATGAGACCCCTTAGAACTTGCAGTTTCCCCAGGCGATGGGCTTCTGCTCTGCTTTTCTTTGTTTTCCTCCACCTCTGCATCCTCTCCCTCTTCCATTTTCTCCTTCTTCTCTCTCCCACCTTCCACTCCACCTTCCTTTTACATGCCCAATCATCAGCTTTCCTTTATTTTACAAATTAAGGTGGGAAGCCGGTTTTTAGGAAATCACCTGAGTGCTGACTACCTCCTTGTTTGCAGCCACTCACAGGAGAATGGAATTAATATCAAATATAATTATCCCCATGGCTACCCACAACATTTCCCCCTTTCTGTACTATTAAAAGACTATTTTATCTCAGATACAATTGAACATAACTATTACTATTTTGTTATTGATAAATTACAAGAGACCTAACACCCAGTTCATTATGGTTGTTAATTAATTAGAACCTCTGTCATCTATCCTTACATAAAGCCAGGTTCTGCGCCTGGCTATCACTGGGCTTTAGATACAATGCCATCTGAAAAACATCCTCTCAAATCTGTTCCTCTTAAAGTAAAAAGCCTCAGTTCTCTAGGAGACTATGTAGTTTTTCAACCCCATCAGAAATTCAAGAACCACTGATATTAACTGAAAATATATAGGAAGCCTAAAACAGCTTCCAAAACTTAGCCAATTTATAGAGACAACTGATCACCTGGATAGTCCCTTACTTCAACACATTGGAGCATCGGTATTCAGCCTACTGGCCAGGGTCATCTGACAGACTTTCAGATACATTAATATTAAGGACTACCCTACTCTGTCTCATCAGAATCAAGCTGTCCTAACCTGTAATTGTATCCTTTCTTTGAACTGTATTATGTCTGTAGATGAAATGAGGCAATTCTTGCCTAGTGGTTATTTTGTCACAAATGGAGTACCTCAAAGATACTCAGTTTCTTCTTTGAATCAAAGATTGGAAAGCCTTCAGGAGTAGACTTGTCTTAACAACATGTGAATAAATAATATTAAAGCTCACATTCTGTGGACTTCTGAAGTTTTGAAAACCAGCTATCTATGTGAAGTAATCTAGACTGTTGTCTGTTAACTACTCTCAGCCATTTCTAATTAAAATAACTGAAAACACCCAAACAATTATCTCATAGCCATGAATTTCCTATTTGGCCCTTAACTCACCTGCTTAAACATCTCAGATCTGATTATAATAGCAGCAACAGAAGGACTGGGTCTAAGCCCTGAACTTCAAAATTTTTAGTATCTAAGAAAACCTATAATAACCACCCCCAACCCTGAAGCTTAGGGAACTTGGATGACAACTCTTCATGACTTCTTCAAGCTGAATATGGGTGTTGAGATACGTTTGAAGGTAGGGGGAAGAGTAGGGAAATGTGAGAGTTAGTTGGCCTTATGAAGGCCATACCAATGATTGTATTCATCTCTGATGTCTGTGTCCTGACTGGATCCAGATGAAAATCCAAGACAACAGGGGTTCAGGGAGGTCAGTTCAGCATGTCTGATGATGAAATTCACCAAGGCTGTATATTCTGTAATATATACATCATAAAACAAAATTTTAGTATCATCAAGATAAACTTTGTGCTGGCTAGTTTTGTGTCAACTTGACACAGCTGGAGTTATCACAGAGAAAGGAGCTTCAGTTGGGGAAATGCCTCCATGAGATACAAGTGTAAGGCATTTTCTCAATTAGTGATCAAGGGGGAAATGCCCCTTGTCGGTGGGACCATTTCTGGGCTGTTAGTCTTGGGTTCTATAAGAGAGCAGGCTGAGCAAGCCAGGGGAATCAAGCCAGTAAAGAACATCCCTCCATGGCCTCTGCATCAGCTCCTGCTTCCTGACCTGCTTGAGTTCAAGTCCTGACTTCCTTGGTGATAAACAGCAGTATGGAATTTTAAGCTGAATAAACCTTTTCCTCCCCAACTTGCTTCTTTGTCATAAGGATTGTGCACGAATAGAAACCCTGACTAAGACAAACTTGTTATTTGATTCTCTGGAATCTAATTTTTAAGTGTCTCCCTCTACCAAATCTGATCCATATAACTTGGAAGGTTTAAGTACTTTAATCACCTTTTCCAAAAACAGATGACAAAACCTGTTCCACAAATTAGCATATCCTTCAGCTGGTAACCAGGAAAACCTTTTGGTTGCCCTCTGTCCCATAGGAATTATAAAACAACCACAATACACAAAACCACACACATTTTAGCCTATTTAGGTCTTTCTAATTTGTCATGTCAGGATATTATCCCAAAATTCCCATGGAGTCCACATTAGACAGAATATGACTCTTCTGCAAACTTTATTATACTATCTTTAAAACAAGTGATTCACACTTCTATTTTCCTTTCCTTTTCCTTTCCTCTTTCCTTTTCTTTCTTTTCCCCTTTCCTTTCTCCTTTCCTTTCATTTCCTCTTTCCTATCCTTTTCATTGTCCTTTCCTCTTCCCTTTCTTTCCTTTCTTTCCCTTTCCCTTTCCCTTTTTCCCTTTCCCTTTTTCCCTTTTCCCTTTTCCCTTTTCCCTTTTCCGTTTTCCCTTTCCCTTTTCCCTTTTCCCTTTTCCCTTTTCCTTTCCTTTCTATATTTGTTAATAAGCAGTAGCTTTTCAAATCAGGATTTAACCCCAAAATTCCCTAGAAGCCCACGTTAGACAGAATATGAGTACCCTGTAATACTTATTAGAGCAATATATCTTTATACCATCTTTAAAGGAATTAATTCAACCTTCCACTAATACCTGTTATACCAGCTATCTGTTATGCTCTCTACCTGGAGCCACAGACTTCTATTAAATAATACCTGTTCATAGCAGGTGATTATCACTGCTCTATTGGAGTCAGTGACTAATATTCCTTATCTAGTTCTGAACCACAGGTGAAATTTCCCATGAATAATACACTTTCCTTCTAGAGCAGCTATCTTTTCTGTTTTCTGTTGTGCTCTATACCAAGAGCTACAGATATTTATTTAAGCCTTCTATTTGTTGTGCTCTCTACCAGGAGCCACAGACATCTATTTAATTAATACCTATTATAATATCAATTATGCTCTTTACCTAGAGACACAGACTTTATTATTAATACCTATTCATAGCAGGTGATTATAACTGTTCTCACTACTTGGAGTCAGTGACTAATACTCCCTAGCTAGTTCCAAACCACAGGTGAAATTTCCCATCTTTAAGTGCTACACCAGCTTATAAGAGGCAGTCTGTCAAACAAGTATTTAAACCCAAAGTTCCTGTGGCACCCACGTTAGACAAAATATGAGTATCCTGTAAGAATTATTAGAGGAGAATATCTTTATGCCATCTTTAAGTATCAAGAGGTTATATTTCTCTCTTTATATCAATGAATTACCTGTTCTGGAGCCCTTTGTACCTTTGTCTCCCAATTCTTTATTCACAGGGAGAAGCTGAGTGTAAAAAGACCTGTGTTGTCTGTGTCCCTCTTTGGAGGTGGGAGAGGCAGGGAGGGAAAGGAAGGATACAGGCAAGCAAACACAGAAAGGTTCTCTTGAGTATAGATACCTCTCTTTGTTTCAGATTGGGCTTCAAATCAAGAAAATAATATTTGTTGGTTGCTCTTAGAACTTTTGTGAAACTATTATACAAGTATATCTGGCAGACACTTTTCTATTAAAAGTTAAAACTTTTGTAGCTGGATTGATATTTACCTTCCTCCTTTGGTAGCTTGAGGAGTGCCATCCAGTACCATCAGCACTAGTCATTTTGGGTGGTCTCTATTTAAGCACCAGCTTGATTTCTCTTGGTTCAATGGTTTATGTAGGCATTATTGTCACCAATAGGGAATTACCGTTGGTTTGTGGAAAACAAATATACAGCATTTTCAATAGCCTGGATTCTTTGTTTGTGGGTTTGTGTGTGTCCCTTTTGGCCAAAAACTCACTTATATGTAACCCATTCTAACCACTGGGGTTTCATTTAGTACTGCGTGGTGTCCAGTTGGTTTATTTTATTCTTTATTTGGTGATTCCATTTACATTTCCTACATATGCATATATTTTAAGAAGATTCATGTGTCCCAACAAATGGCCCTTAGTTATAACTCTCCCTCTCCATAGGCATTTATCTGCCCTTCCTCTTCTTTCTCCATCTCTATTTAGTCTTTACATCCATTACCTACATACACACACCCACAAATAGTCCTTAGTTATAATTCTCCCTCGCCATAGGCAGTTGTCTGCACTTCCTGTTCCTTCCCCATCTTTATTTAGTCTTCACTTCCAATCCCCATATATCCCCACCCATAAGTCTATAATTCTATTTTTCCTCCTTTGAATATTCTTCCCTGTACTTTAGTTCCATACTCTTTACCTAATCTCTGTGGTTATATGGGTTGTGACTTATCAAAGACTTAAATGCTAGCATCTGTATTTAAACAAATGCATACCATACATGTCATTTTAGTGCTTGAATGGAGATATATACATCATATGGATATGGGAAAATATATATCATATATACAGTGGATAAATGTATCATAAATGGTATTCTGATATTTATGGAGAATGTAATGTTAACTTTCTTCTTTATGCTTGACTTATTTAGAACACTTAGCTCTCTCCTGCTCATGTGCTGTTATTAACAAACTTATTCCAGGTTTTCAAGAGATTTCATCCTGCTGGTCATGATGGTACAGGGAGATCTTTGGATGTAGGGGTGTGAGGATCAGAAATTAAAGGCTAACTGTGAGTGCATGGTATGTCTGAGAGACTGGAGAGATCACTGGGTAAGTAAAGAGTGATTGCTGCTCTTCTAGAGGACCAGAATTCAGTCCCACACACCCATATTGGGCAGCTCATAACTGCCCATAGCTCCAATGGGTCTGACACCCTCTTTTAGTCACCATGGAGAGCTGTACACATGTGACGCTTATATAAACAATAACACACATATACACATGAATAAAAATAAATCTTTAGAAAAAAATAATGATTCTGAGTAACTCCTAGTCTATGTGATATCCTACTTTAAAAAAAAATAAGAAGGAAGGAAGGAAGGAATGAAGGAAGGAAGGAAGGAAGAGAAAAAGAGATTTTAAAAAATTTGATTCCTGCTTTCATCTGGGTTGCTTTAGTTTATTTTAAAATTTGTGAGACTTTAAAAAAAATTTTATATATAAATGCTTAGCTCACATATATGCATGGGTCCCACACTTGTGCCTTGTGCCTGCAGAGCTCAGAAGCCAGCATTAGTTTCCCTGAAACTGGAGTTAAAGACAGTTGTTAGCTGCAATGTGGGTGCTGGGAATTCACTGTGAGTCCTCTAGAAAAAGAAATAGTGCTTTCAACAGCTGAGCCATCTCTCCAGCTCCTTTAGTTTTATTTAAAAGTGATGTTAACCTTCACTTTCTTTTCTGTTCAGATCCATGTATTTTCTCTATCAGTTGTATTGATGATGATTGGCAGGAAGCAAACTCAAGGGTGTGTGCAGAGTAGTGAAAGAAATCCTTAACAAAAGAGACGTTGCTTCCTCCCCAATACATCCCTGCCTAACCTCCAGCACTTACCTCCGAAGATCTTCCCACAGGATTCTCCAGGATTTAGAGGACCATGGTCTACCTGCCTTAAAGGGAATTGCAAAGTTGTTTTCGCTAAAGGCTCAATTCCATCACATATCTATCCACTGGAAGGCCACGATGTGCATTATCCTTGTGATTTGCTACAACTATTTGCTACTATCTCATATTGTTCAAGCCATATTTGGGACCACATCATATACTTGTTCCTCTCAAGGGTTGGCTTCAGAAATCTCTACAAATAACAAAGTCCCCAGGTGCTCAAGTCCCCTCTGTAATACCACAGTATTTGCCTGTAACCTGCACAATCCTCCCACATACTCTAAACTACCTCTTGGAGATTTATAATACATAATACAATGTACATTCTATATAAATGGTTGTATCATATTATTTAGGGAATGAAAGAAAAAAGTCAAGAAATGTTCAATATAGATGACTTATTTTCTTACAGATATTTCCTGTGTGTAATTGGTTAAATATGTGTGAAACTCACATACTGAGGGCCAGTGTGTCTCAAAAGCCATGTTTCCCAATGTATATAGCATTGAAATTGGGGTAAAATAGGAAAACCCATACCCATGAACCCTGATAGTGTAGCTGGAGGGATGTGCCCAAGCTTGACATTGTTGGGGAGCAAACAAACAACTTCCTTGCAAGTGTTATTTGGAAAATATATATAAAGAACAAAAGATGTTAGACTCCAGAGAACCAAATAACCCTAGTAAAAATAATGAACAAAGCTAAACAGATTTCTCAACTGAGGAAACATGAATGGCCAAGTAGCACCTAAAGAAATATCTGTAGTCATTAGAGAAATGCAAATCAAAACAACCCTGAGACTCCACCTCATACCAGTGGGAATGGCTAAGATCAAAAACTGTCATCCTGCCCCACTATCTTCTACCTGAACCCGCCAGAGGCTGCCAAGGGCCCTAGAGTACTCTCCACACCACAGGAACTCAGGAATACCTTGGGATCATGGGTGAGTAAAATGCACCATCAGCTCCAAAGAATCACAGAGGGTCTTGTGCCAGCAGGAACAGGGACAAAGGAACAACACCTGAACAGAGACTGGGATCCATTCAGGTCAGGCTAGCATTGTCATCTTCCGACTGAACCTACCAGAGGGCACCAAGAGCCCCAGAGGACTCTCCATGCCACAGGACCCCTAGCACACCTGGGACCTCTGGATAACAGGTGAGTGGAACACAACATCAGCTCCAAAGTGTTGAAAAGGGTCTTTTGCCAGCAGGAACAGGGACAAAGGAAACCTGCCCAACAAGAGGCTGGGATTCTTTCCAGTCGGGGCCAGCCCCACCATCTTCTGTGTTAACACGGCCAAGGGTGTTGAGGGCCCCAGAGAACTCTCCACTCTGAAGGACCTCTAGCACACCCAAGACCTCTTGAGCACTGGAGGGCATGTGGGCAACAGAAGCAACAGAGCTTATTAGACAGGGTCCCTTCGGGCCTTCATCCTCAGCCAGGAGGCCGAGCTGAGACCCTGACACCTGGGCAACTTCCTTGTCAGAGGAGAGTCTGCTTACAGGGAGGGCTCTGACACCTGGATTCTGGAGGTGGATGAGAGCTCCAGACTTCTGGACACCTGCCTGCAAGAGGAGAACTTGCCTGCAGAGAGTAATCTGAGACTGGGACTCAGGTGAGAGTTGGATTCTCAGGATTGCTGACAGAGGCTAACAGAATCACAGGAGGACCAAGCTCCAGCCAGAGACAGCTTGAACATTAACACCAGAGATTACCTAATGGCGAGAGGCAATGGTAAAAATCTTACTAACATAAACCAAGAACAATGGGCATCATCAGAATCCAGTAAGCCCACCACAGAAAGTCCTGGATACCCCAACACACCCGACAAGCAAGACTCGGATTTAAAATCATATCTCTTGATGGTGGTAGAAGATTTTAGGATGTACATTAATAACTTACTTAAAGAAATACAGGAGAACACGGCTAAACAGGTAGAAGCCCTTAAAGAGGAAGCACAGCAATCCCTCAAGGAATTACAGGAGAACACTGCTAAACCAGTAGAAGCCCTTAAAGAGGAAGCACAGAAATCCCTCAAGGAATTACAGGAGAACACTGCTAAACAAGTACAAGTCTTTAAAGAACTACAGGTAAACACTGCTAAGCTGGTAGAAGAAACACAAAAATCCCGTAAAGAATTACAGGAAAACACAACCAAACAGATGATGGAATTGAATAAAAAAAAATCCAAGATGTAAAAATAGAAGTAGAAACAATGAAGAAAACCTAAAGGGAAACAACTCTGGAGATAAAAATCCTAGGAAAGATATCAGGAAACATAGATGTGAGCATCATCAAGAGAATACAAGAGATAGAAGAGAGAATCTCAGATGCAGAAGATTCCATAGGTAACATGAACACAACAATCAAAGAAAATGGAAAATGCAAAAAGATCCCAACTCAAAATATTCAGGAAATCCAGGACACAATGAGAAGACCAAACCTATGGATAATAGTAGATGAGAATGAAGATTCTCAACTTAAAAGGCCAGCAAATATCTTCAACAAAGTTATAGAAGAAAACTTCCAACACCTAAAGAAAGAAATTCCCATGAACATATAAGAAGCCCAGAGAATTCCAAATAGGCTGGACCAGAAAAGAAATTTCTCCTGACATGTAATATTCAGAACAACAAATGCACTAAATAAAGATAGAATATTAAAATCAGTAAGGGAAAATACTCAAGTAACATATAAAGTCAGACCTATTAGAATTACACCAGACTTATCTGCAGAGTCTATGAAAGCCAGAAGATCCTGGACGGATGTTATACATAAGAGAACACAAATGCCAGCCCAGGCTAATATACACCAGCAAAAATCTCAATTACAATAGATGGAGAAACCAAAGAATTCCATGATAAAAACAAATGCACACAATATCTTTCCATGAATCTAGCCCTTCAAAGGATAATAAAGGGAAAACACCAACACATAGATGGAAACTGCACCTGAGAAAAAAACAAGAAAGTAATCCTTCAACAAACCTAAAATAAGACAGCCACAAGAACAGAATCCCAACTTTAACAACAAAAATAACAGGAAGCAACAACTCCTTTTCTTTAATTTCTCTTAACATCAATAGACTAAATTCCCCAATTAAAAAACATAGACTAATAGACTGACTACACAAACTGGACCCAGCATTTTGCTACTTGCAGATGACCCACTTCGAGAAGAAAGACAGATTCTACATCAGAGTAAAAGGCTGAAAAACAATTTTCTAAGCAAATGGTCTGAAGAAACAAGCTGGACTAGCCATTCAAATATCGAATAAAATTGACGTCCAACCCAAAGATATCAAAAAAGACAAGGAGGGGTGCTTTATACTCATAAAGGTAAAATCCTCCAAAAGGAACTATCAGTTCTAAATATCTATGCTCCAAATGCAAGGGCAGCCACATTCATTAAAGAAACTTTAGTAAAGCTCAAAGCACACATTGTACCTCACACAAAAATAGTGGGAGACTTCAACACCTCACTCTCACCAATGGACAGATCCTAGAAACATAAACTAAACAGAGACTCATGGACACTAACAGAAGTTATGATACAAATGAATTTAACAGACATCTACAAAACATTTTATCCTAAAACAAAAGGATATAACTTCTTCTCAGCACCTCATGGTACCTCCTCCAAAATTGACCATATAATGGGTCACAAAACAGGCTTCAATAGATACAAAAGGTCACGATGGACTAAGGCTGAACTTCAATAACAACATAAATAAGAGAACACCAACATTCATGTGGAGACTGAACAACACTCTACTCAATGATATCTTGGTCAAGGAAGAAATAAAGAAAGAGATTAAAGACTTTTTAACATTTAATGAAAATGACACCACAACATACCCACATTTATGGGACATAATGAAAGCAGACCTAAGAGGAAAACTCACAGCCCTGAGTGCCTCCAAAAAGAAACTAGAGGGAGCACACACTAGCAGCCTGACAACAGACCTAGAAGCTCTAGAACTAAAGGAAGCAAATTCTCCCAAGGGGAGTAGACAGTAGGAAATAATCAAACTTAGAGCAGAAATCAACCAAGTGGAAACAAAAAGATCTATTCAAGGATTCAACCAAACCAGGAGCTGGTTCTTTGAGAAAATCAACAAGTTAGATAAACCCTTAACCAGACTAAGGAGAGGGCACAGGGAAAGAATCCTAATTAACAAAATCAAAAATTAAAAGGGAGATATAACAACAGAACCTAAAGAAATCCAAAACATCATCAGATCCTACTACAAAAGGCTATATTCAACAAAACTAGAAAACCTGGATGAAATGGACAATTTCTAAGACAGATACCAGGTGACAAAGTTAAATCAGGATCAGATTAAAATCTGAACAGTCCCATTTTCCCTAAAGAAATAGAAGCACTCATTAATAGTCTCCCAAACAAAAAAACAAAAAAAAGCCCAGGACCAGATGCGGTTAGGTTCTATCAGACCTTCAAAGAAGAACTAATTCCAACTCTCCTCATACTAGTCCACAAAATAGAAACAGAAGTTACTCTACCCAATTCATTATATGAAGCCACAAATACTCTAATACCTAAACCACACAAAGATCCATCTAAGAAAGAAAACTTCAGATCAATTTTCCTTACGGATATCGATGAAAATATTCTCAATAAAATCCTCAAAAACCAAATCCAAGAACACATCAAAACGATCATCCATCAAGACCAAAAAGGCTACATCCCAGGGATGCAGGGATGGTTTAATATACGGAAAGCTATCAATGTAATCTGAAAAATATTCTAACAATTGTTCTTCAATCCCTACTCCTCTAGCCTGAAGCAGCTCTTGAAGATTGCAGACAAATGCCTGTTTAGAATTTACTAATCCCATTTTCCTCTGTCAACCCCTAGTGGAATCAGTGCCAGGTCAACACTATTGCAATTTAGCCCATATCATATCACTCCTACAGCAACACTTTAAAAAATAATCCACTACATAAACAAACTCAAAAACAAAAATCAAATGATAATATCATTAGGTGCTGAGAAAGCATTTGACAAAATCCAACAACCCTTCATGATAAAAGGCATAGAAAGATCAGGAATTGAAGGCCCATACCTAAACATGATAAAAGAAATATACAGCAAACCAGTAGCCGATATCAAACCAAATGGAGTGAAACTGGAAGCAATCCCACTAAAATCAGGGAATAGACAAGGCTGCCCACTTTCTACCTACCTATTCAATATAGTACTTGAAGTCCTAGCCAGAGCAATACTACAACAAAATGAGATCAAGGGGATAAAAATTGGAAAGAAGTCAAAATATCACTATTTGCAGATGATATGATTGTATATATAAGTGACCCTAAAAATTCCACCAGAGAATTCCTGAACCTGATAAATGGCTTCAGTACAGTATCTGGATATAAAATTAACTCAAACAAATCAGTGGCCTTTCTCTACTCAAAGGCTAAACAGGCTGAGAAAGAAATTAGTGAAACAACACCCTTCACAATAGTTACAAAAAATATAAACTACCTTGGTGTGATTCTAAGGAAGTGAAAGATCTGTATGACAAGAATTTCAAGTCCCTGACAAAAGAAATTGAAGATCTCAGAAGGAAAGATATCCCATGTTCATGGATTGGCAGGATTAATATAGAAAAATGGCAATCCTGCCAACAGAAATCTACAGATTCAATGCAATTCCCATCAAAAATCCAAATCAATTCTTCACTGAGTTAGAAAGGTCAATTTGCATATTCATCTGGATGACAAGAAAGCTAAGAGAGCAAAAACTATTCTCAAAAATAAAAGAAACTATGGTGGAATTACCATGCCTGATCTCAAGCTGTACTACAGAGCAATTTTGATAAAAACTGCATGGTACTAGTACAGCGAGAGAGGGAGATCAATGTAATAGAATTGAAGACCCAGCAATGAACTCACACACGTGTGTTCACTTGAACTTTGACAAGGGAGCTAAAACCATCCATTGGAAAAAAAGCATTTTCAACAAATGGTGCTGGCACAATGGGAGGTTATCATTTAGAAGAATGCAAATTGATCCATTCTTATCTTCTTGTACAAAGTTCAAGTCTACGTACATCAAAGAACTCCACATAAAACCAGACTGAAATTTATAGAAGACAAGTGGGTAAAAGCCTCGAAGTTATAGGCAAAAAGGAACAATTCCTGAACAGAACAGCAATGGCTTGTGCAGTAAGATCAAGAATTGACAAATGGGACCTCATAAAATTGCAAAATTTCTGTAAGGCAAAAGACACTGTCAATAAGACAAAAAAGGCCACCAACAGATTGGGAAAGGATTTTTTTCTAATCCTAAATCTGATAGGAAACTAATATCCAATATATATATATATATATATATATATATATATATATGGAGCTCAAGAAGCTGGACCACAGAAATTCAAGTAACCCCATTAAAAATGTGGTACAGAGCTAAACAATGAATTCCCAAGTGAGGAATACTGAAGGGCTGACAAGCACCTGAAAAAATGTTCAACATCTTTAATCATCAGGGAAATGCAAATCAAAACAACCCTGAGATTCTACCTCACACCAGTCAGAATGGCTAAGTTTGAAAATTCAGGTGACAGCCGATGCTGGCAAGGATGTGAATAAAGAGGAACACTCCTCCATTGCTGGTGGCATTGCAAGCTTGTACAACCACTCTGGAAATCAGTCTGGCGGTTCCTGAGAACATTGGACATTGTATTACTTGAAGATGCAGCAATACCACTCCTGGGCATATACCCAGAAGCTGTTCCAACTGGTAAAGAGGACACATGCTCCACTATGTTCATAGCAGTCTTATTTATAATAGCCAAAAGCTGGAAACAACCCAGATGTCCCTCAACAGAGGAATGGATACAGAAAATGTGGTACATTTACACAAGGGAATACTACTCAGCTCCTGCTCCTTCGCCTGCTTGCTACGTGAGACTGAGTAACTGCTAGATCCTTGGACTTCCATTCACAGCTGCGACTGAACCATTGTTGGGAATTGGGCTGCCGACTGTAAGTCATCAATAAATTCCTTTACTATCTAGAGACTGTCCATAAGTTCTGTGACTCTAGAGAACCCTGACTAATACAGAAGTGAAGATGTTGTGAAGGCTGTTGTTTCACTAATTTCTTTATCAGCCTGTTTAGCCTTTGAGTAGAGAAAGGCCACTAATTTGTTTGAGTTAATTTTATATCCAGGTACTGTACTGAAGCCATTTATCAGGTTCAGGAATTCTCTGGTGGAATTTTTAGGGTCACCTTTCCCTTCATCTCTTCTCCATTTTTGTACTTTTACACAGGAACAATTCTGGGTCAGAAATTTTAACTTTGTTTTGGTAACCGCATTCCACTATCTGAAGCCCTGTCTATCTACTGGAGGTGGATGCTATTTAAGTTCCCTTTCCCCACTGTTGAGCATATCAATAATTCCTGAGAGTCTTAACTCCAAGGTCCATGGTACTTTCTAGAGGTCCATGGTACCTCAACCCCACCCTGAAACCTGCATATTTCCACTCATTCTTCTACCACTCTGGGCTTCTTTCCTGTCCCAACTAACTGATCCTCTTCCCATTTCTGTTCCATCTCCCCACTCACACCCAGGTTCCTCCTTCCCCCTGACTCCTATGATTATTTTCTTCACCCTCAAATGTTACTGAAGTATCCTCACTTGTGCCTTTCTGTTGTTAAATCTCTTAAGTTCAGTAGGTTGTATCCTAGGTATTCTGTACTTTTTGGCTAATATCCACTTACTCGTGAGCACATACTATGAATGTCCTTTTGGGTCTGAGATACTTAACTCATGATGATAATTTCCAGTTCTAACCATTTGCCTGAAAAACTCATGATTTCCTCATTCTTAATAGCTGAATAATATTCCATTATGTAAAGAAACCACATTTTCTGTCTCTACTCTTCTATTGAGGGACATCTGGGTTGTTTCCAGTTATTACATGTAAGGCTACTATGAACATAGTGGAGCACATGGACCTTTGGAATGTTGGGGCATATTTTGGATATATGCCCAAATTAGTCGAGCTGATTCTTCAGGTAGAACTATATTCCAATTTTCTGAAGAATAGCCAGATTGTTTCCCATAGTGGTTGTACCAACCTGCAATCCACCAGCAGTAAGGGAGTGTTCCTCGGGTTCTACATACTCACCAGCATGTGCTGTCACATGAGCTCTTGTTCTTAGGCATTCTGTTTGGTTTAGGGTGGAATCTTAGGGTTGTTTTGATTTGCAGTCCCATATAACTAAGAACTTTGAACATTTCTTTAAGTGCAACTTTGACTCCATTCAGAAATACATCAAGACTATCATCCATGATGATCAAGTAGGCTTCATCCCAGGGATGTGGGGATGGCTCAATATATGAAAACCAATCCACATAATCCACCATATCAACAAATTGAAAGAAAATATTCACATGATCATCTCATAATATGATGAAAAGGCTTTCAAAAAAATTCACCACCCCTTCATGTCAAAAGTTTGAGATCAGGGATATAAGGCACATACATAAACATAATCAAAGCAGTATATGGAAAGCCAATCAACAACATAAAATTAAATGTAGAGAAACTTAAAACAGTTCCACTAAATTGGAGACAAGTGAATGCACCCCACTCTCTCACTATTTATTTAATATAGTATTAAACGTTCTACCCAGAGCAATAAGTTAACTGATGGAGTTCACAGAGATACAAAGTAGAAAGGAAGAGGTCAATGTATCACTATTTGCAGATGATATTATAGTAAACATAAGCAAGCTGATAAACACCTCCAGCAAAACAGCTGAATATAAAGTTATTTAGAAAATAATACATAGCCTGCCCTCCTTTGATAAATGATAAATGGGACAACAAATAAATTAGGAAATCAACTCTTTACAATAGACACGAACAATATAAAATATCTTTGTGTAACTCTAATCAAGCATGTATAAGGACTTAAATGAGAAGAACTTCAATTCTCTGAAGAAAGAAACTGATGAACATATCAGAAATGGAAAGATCTTCAATGCTCATGGGGCAGTAGGACTAACATATTGAAAATGATCATCTGACCAAAAGCAATTTATAGATTTAATGCAATCCTTATCAAAATTCTAACACAATTTTTCCAGACATTGAAAGAACAATTCTAAGATTCATACAGATAAAAAAACAAAAAAAAACAGGATAGCTAAAACAATCTTAACCAATAAAAGAACTTCCAGAGGTACCACCATACCTGTCCTTGATTTATAATACAGAGAAATAATATTCAAAGCTGCATTCTATTACTATAGGAACAAACTGGTGGATCAATTAAATTGAATGGACGATCCTGAGATGGCCCCACAAACGTATGGACATTTTCTTTTTGACAAAGAAGATAAAACAATACATGGAAAAAGGAGGCATCTTCAACAAGTATTGCTGGTCTAACTGGATGTTTGCATATAGAAGAATGCAAATAGATCCATATCTATCATGCACACACCTGAAGTCCAAATGGACCAAAGACCTCAACATAAATCATATACACTAAATTTCATAGAAGAGATAGTAGGAAATAGGTTCAACACATTGGTACAGGAAACAAGTTCCTGAACAGAACACTAATACTTCATGCTCTAAGATCAAGAACTGATAAATGGGACCTCATGAAACTGGAAAGCTTCTGTAAACCAAAGGACATAGCCCATAGTACAAATCAGCAACCTACACATTATGAAAATTTTTCACTTAACAGACATCCCATAGAGGACTAATGTACAAAATTTATCAAAAACTCAAGAAGTTAACCTCTAAAACACCAAATAACCTAGGTGAAAAATTAGGTACAGATAATTCACAGCAGAAGAATCTTGAATGGCCAAGAAGCACTTAAAGGAATGTTCAATGTGCTTTGTCATTAGGGAAATGCAAATCAAAACATCTCTGAGATTCTGTCATACTATAGTCATATTGGCTAACATCACAAATTTAAGTGGTAATGCATGTTAGTTAGGATGTGGATCAAGGGGAACAAACCTCAATTGCTGGTGGAACTGCAAACTTCTGCATCAATTTTGGAAATCTATTTGGTGTTTCGTAGAAAACTGTAAATATTCTATTTAAGTTCTATTCAAGAGCCAGCTATACCACTCCTGTGCATATACCCAAAAGATATTCCACTGTCCCGAAAAGGACACTTGCTCAACCATGTCCATAGCTTTATTCATAATAGCCAGAAACTGGAAACAGCCTAGATGTCCTTCAACTGACAGATGGATAAAGAAAATGTGACACATCTACACAGTGGAGTACTATAGAGCTATTAAAAACAAACACATCATGGATTTTGTAGGAAAATAGATGGAATGGAGACTATCATCCTGAGCTAGTTAACCCAGACCCCAAAGGACATGTATGGCATGTAGTCACTTATAAGTTGAAATTAGTCTTAAAATACAGGATAAACTTGCTGTGCTCCACAGACCCAAGGAAGCTAAACAAGAAGAAAGGACAATGTGAGGATGCTTGAATCTCACTTTAAAAAATCATGGGCAGCAGATTGGCAAAATTAAGTGAGTGAGAGAAAGAATGGGTAATGACATGGCAGTGTTCAGAATCCAGTGTGGGTAGGGGCAGGGTAGATGTCTAGATGACCATGAGAAATAAGGAAAACTGAAATTTGCAGGGGTATAGAGTGTAGGGGTGTGGCATGTTGAGGATGAGACTGAGACCTGGGAAAGGGAAGGCACTCAAATATCAATGTCGATGATCTTAACTGTGACTTACAATATTGTGCTATGGAATCTGAATGGTCCACATCTTGTGTCTATGTAGGAACTCCAGTGAAGCTATCGTCACACCAACACATCTTCAAACTTTGGACCTAAATTTTATTCTGTCTATGAGAAATACATTGACAAAGGATAGAAAAAACACTAATGCAATGGCAAATCAATAACTGGCCAAACTAGTGACCCATCCCATGGGCAACAAACAATCCCTGACAGCATTAATGATACAGTGATAGGACTGCAGACAGAAGCATGTTGACCTCTAGGAGGCTCTACTCAGCAGCTGACTCAGACAGACACAGACATCCACAGCCAAATATTGAATGGAGCTTGGGTCTCTTATGGTAGAGTTGGGGAGAAAATTGAGGGCCCCAAGGGGGATAAGAGCTCCAAAGGAATACCAACACAATCAAACAACTTGGATCACTGAGGCTCTCAGATACTGAACTAGCAACCAAGGAGCATACACAGGCTGAAGCTGGAGCTCGTACACATTTGTTGCAGAGTGCAGGTCCAACATCAGTATAGATTCCATGATGTTTATTGCAAGAAAAATCAGTGATATTATCGTAGACTCAGAGGGAAGAAGAGATCATGCAAATAAATTTCTTCTCCAGTGGCAGGATGGATCATTGACATCAATTGCGAATCTTGTGTCAAAAAGGGTATTTAATTAATATGATCTGCATTGAGGGCTGCATACATGCATCAAGGAATTCACTATAGTTACTTGTGTCAGGCAGGATCTCAATAATACCTATGTATACCATCTTTTTTGCTGGTAAAATCAAGTATTATTAATATTAGTATAGCTTTCCATTGTAAGTAGGAACACACACATATCTGAGGTGGAAGTCAGAACACTCCACATGAAGTAGGTAGCAGTACTGTCCATGAACTTCAAGATAGATTCTTCTGGCAGTAGGGCTCACAGACATCACCAAGCTCTTGAGAGCAAAAACTGACTAGGGATATCAACATGGTTAACAAAGGCAGCAGGATTAAGTGACATCAAGATATTTTCCTATGCAACTGAGATCAATGATATAATCAATAGGGTCCAAACTGACAGCAAGTATCCCTCATCTTCTTGTGGCTAATGGCAGCCATCATCTGAGATGAACCATGTTGTTTGTTGCCAGGAGGTATCATTGGCATGTACACAGTTTCAGAGGACATATAAGACCATAGACAGTAATGTCCACTCTAGTGGGAGGATAGACCTTTGACATCAAATTGGTTAGAGCTGGCAGTACACATCATATACATAACATGGTGTCAGTTGGCAGAAGTGTGGATTGATGATATCAGTATATATTTTGGTGGCATTTGGAGTAGCTTGTATTAATGTTCCAAGTGGCAGCAGAGAACATGTACATCCTGGATGATCCTGGATGATCCTGGTATCAAGGATTGTGGATATACAACAATGGTATCTTTTCCCAAATTATATCAATGAAATCAATATAACATATCTTAGAACACTTCACAACATGACCTCAAGCAGCAGTATTGACCTTAAAGTTCAGAATATACTCTGGTGGCCACAGGGCTCCTTGATATAAACAATTCCATCAGAAGCAACACAGACCATACATTTCAATATAGATGCTTGTTCCATCATTGGTTATGGATATCAAAATACTTTCTGACAGCACTTTGAATTATTGATTATAATATGGTACTCATTTGCAACAGGGGTCACTGAAATCAAGGTTGCCTGTGGTAGCATAGATCTTGGGGGAAATAAAAAATGGTTACTGTTTCCAGGTGTATCTTTGACATTAGCATAGATTCAGAACCTGGGAATAGTATTAACATAAGTGTCTTCTCCATTGCCAGGATGGATCAATGATACTGTGATCAGTTCTTCTGGTTGCAGTAAAGAGCGTATAAATTATTAAAAAAACCAGGAGGGGCTATATGCATAAATCATGGACATTTCATAGATTCCTGTGCCCCATAATATCTTGAGAGGAACAATAATCACTGTCGTGATTACTGATGTCAGTAGGCAGTCAGGTCACAGGCATGAAAATCATAACTGATTGTAACACAGTACACTTAAGTAAACATGACTTAGGCAAGAGTATTTACCAAAAATTTCAAGACAGAGTCTTCTAGCAGTAGGGATAATAGATTTTAGCAAGATCTTCAGAGGCAGCACTGTCTATAGATATGAACAGAGTTACATGCAGCAATATGGATGGCTATCATCATAATTTTACTATAGGTAGTTGGGAATCACTGATATCATCATGGTCCAAAGTGGCAGCACAAATCTCTAATATGATGTTTGCTATTGGGGGTAAGAATTGTAGATATAGTATGGTATCTGCTGACAAGTGTATCACTGATATTGAAAAGATTCAATTATGGACATAAATCTTTTCTCTGGTGGCAGGAGGGATCAATTACATCAAATATCTTCTTGCAGCAGCAAGGATATTACCCACAACAAGTTCTACAAAAGAAAATACATTCATGTATCAGATATATCAGCACAGTTTTCAGCAGCAGGTAAGCTCTCAGACATCAAGCTTATCCCCAATGCCAGCTCAGAACATTCACCTCAATGTATAACTTTGTACATCAATATGAACCTTGGAATTCAGTCTGTTCTCATGCAGCAAAACAGATCATTGACATTAATAGGTTCTTCCAAGGAATAGAAACTATGGATACAATCATGTTTCCTGGGTTCAGCATATAGCAGTGACAGCAACATAGGTTCAGGTTGTAAGTCACATCAGAGGCTTAAAACAAGTTTCCTATAGGAAAACACACTACTAACCTCATTGGGATCTTGGGCAGAAGTTCTGACCATGCATTTCATAATTGATGCTTTTGTCCACAGTGATCATAGACATTACCAAGATCATCAGAGTCAGCACAAGTGGTTACAAATGGTACAATGGGAGAGTAAAATCAACATATTTATCTTAGCAAATAGGACAATTGGTATCACAATCTGGTCCAAACTGTCAGTAGGTATCATTAACATCCTGGTTGCCTGTGGCATCAAAGTTCTTGGATATACCATGGCGTCTATTGCCAGGAAGAATCAGAACATCGTGATTCTTTCAGAGAGCAGGGAGAACCATGAACAGAAATCACATCTATAGTGTCAGAATGGAGCATTGACTTCAAAATTATCACAGCTAAGAGTATATATATATCTCATAAAAGCCATTCCCACAGGTGAGAGAAGCATATATCACTGACATCAGTATAGATTCCAATGACAGTTGGAATCACTCATATTAATGTGGCCCTAAATGGGAGAAAGGATCAATGACAACATTGTTGCTTGTGGTATCAAAGAGTATAGACATAGAACGATTTGTCTTCCCATGATGTATATATTAGTGAACTCATGGTCCAGAGCAGGGGCTACATGCATATATCAGGGATATCAACAGAATTTCCTGTGGCCAATAGGATCTCAGATATCAATGTGATCTCCATTGCACCTCAGATCCTGTACCTCAATATGATATCCAGTGTCAGTATGGACCATAAAATATGGAATTACCTTAAACAGCAGCAGAGATCATCCTTATGATCATGGTCTCCATCACCTTCAGTAATAGAAACAATGGAATCCATCATGATTGCTGGTCAAACCATTCATTACCCAAATCAACATAGTTTCAGGTTTCAAATACCATTCCAGGTTTCGAAAGTATCTCCAGTAGCAGCACACAGCACTTACCTCATTATGACATTAGGCAGCAATAGTGATCATGAACTTTACAATCGACTCTTTGACTAAAGGATCATAAACAGTACAGTATTCAAAGTCAGACTCTTCAAAGTCAAGACTGTCTCTGAATCTCAACATGTTTACCAGATGCTTTATCGATAAGTAATGTCAATACTTTTAACTTGGCAATTGGGAAGTTGGGATCTCTGATGTCATTACCTGTTCCAAAGAGGCAGTAAGAATTCCTCAGGACCTGGTTGCCAGTGGCAGCTTAGAACTGGTATATACCACCTTGTTTGATGTCAGGAAGTAGCAAGGCCATCAAAATATTTAAGAGGGCATGAATAACTATGTACAGAATCTTCTTCTCTGATGGCAGGATGGATCTTTGATGTAAAAATTGTTGCAGCTGAAAGCATACTTCTCATAAATAACAGCAGAAAAATTTGGATAACTGATATCAGTAGAGATTCTATAGGCAGTTGGAGACGCTTATATTTATGTTGCCCCATAAGTTAGCAGAGATTATTGTGATCACTGCTGCTTGAGGCCTGAAATGTCATGAATATAAAAATGGTATCTTTTGTCATTATGTGTCCTCAGTGTAACAGAATATGAAACTGAACATGACATGGAGGAACAGTATGACCTAAATTTTCACCTTATGTTCAGATGGTCTCATAGATCCTGGACATTAACAATCTCATCAGAAGCATCATGGACTGTGGGTTTAATCAAGGCCACTGATGGCAGCATAAAGGATATCATCATATTTTCTGTAGGCACTTTGAGTGAGTGGCATTAATATAGTTCTCAGTGGTAGCAGAGATCACTAATGACAAGTTGGCCAATGACAGCAAGTAACAAAGGCCATACCATGGAATCTATTGCCATTTATATGTCAATGGCATTAGCATAGATTAAAAGGGAAGAAAAATTATGATCATAAACCTCTTATCAGGTGGCAATATTTATCTTGACAGCGCAATTCCAGGGGCAGTAACAACCATGTACATTACATGGTTGATAGCAGGCAGGAAGATCAACAGAATTTCTTATGGAAGATAGAATCTCAGACATCAATCTGATCTACTGTGTCACCTCAGAACACTTACCTCAATATGACCTCTACCATTAACATGAACCTTGTAAGTCAGAACGTTCTCAAACAACAGGAGAGATCATGGCCATCACCAGGTTTTTCATCAGCAATAGAAAAATAAATGGACTCCATCATTATTGCTGGTCACAGCATGCAGCACTCACATCAAGGTATTTTCAGGTTTCAGTTAGGATTACAGGCATCAAAATAGTCTCCAGTAACAGCGAACAGCACTTACCTCATTATGAACTTAGGCAGCAATAATTACCATGGACTTTACAACAGATTCTTATGGTTGATTTATCATAGACATCATGTAGCTTTTCAATGACCACACAGACTATGGGTGTCAAAATAGTTACCAGTGACAGCATGAATCAGTAATGCCAATATATTTTCCTTGGTAGTCAGGATCACAGATATCTTCAGTATTGTCCAAAGTGGGAGTAGAAAACACTCCTAATCTGTTTGTCTATGGCAGCAGGGATCTCTGATATAACATAGTATCCATTGCCAGTAAGTACAAGGGACATAAAAATACTTTCAGAGGGTTTCATGCAAACAAATCTCTTTTCCAATTGCCAGGTGCATTGTTACATCAAATTGCTTATGGATGGCAAGATACTTCTGAGATTTTATACAGAAGAATAGATAACAGTCATCAGTAGTAATTCCATTTTCAGTTAATGAAAGTTATAATTTGGGCAGAAGAGTCATCAGGGACCACTGACATATTTTCTGCTAGAGGCCTGAAGTATCATGGACATACAGTGGTATCTGATGCCACTACACACACACACACACACACACACACACACACACACACACACACATATATATATATATATCATCATATCATACCTCAGAACATGTAACTCCACATGACCTAAGATAGCATTATTGACTGAACTTCATTGAAGATTCTGACGGTCTCAGGGATTTTTCACATTTACAATCCCTTCAGGAGCAACACAGACAATGGATTTCAACATGGCTACTAGAGGCAGGATGCATGATTCACATCATCCACATTTCTGTGGCACCTGTGCATTAGTGAAGTCAACATGGTTCCAGTGTCAACTAGGATCACTGACAATAATTTTGCCATTGCCCACAATATTCTCAGACAATACCATGGGGTCTGTTGCCAGGTATATATTAGTGACATCAGCATTGATTCAGAGGGCATAAAGAAATTAGGGTCATAAAACGCTTTTCCAGGAACAAGATAGATCACTGACATCACTACCTCTTTTGGTGGTAGTAAGAATATTGTACATTTCATGGATGATAGCAGGTGCTCCATGAAAGTATCAGGGACATCAACAAAATTACCTGTGGTAGGTTGGATCTCAGGCGTCAATCTGATCTCCAGTGCTACATAAGAGCACTTACCTCAACATGACACCAAGTGTCAGTATGAATTTTGGAATTCAGTATGTTCTCTAGAAAAAGCACAGATCATAGACATCACCAAGGTTTCCATAAGCAATAAGAATTGAGTTCATCATGATTTCTGGTTGCAGAATACAACAATGACCTCAACATAGCTTCAGGTTGCAAATATGTTCAGTGGCATCAAACATGTGTCCAGTAGCAGCACACAGCACTTATATCATTATTACCTTAGGCACCAGTACTGACAATGAACTTCAGAACACATTATTCTTGTTGATTTATCATAGACATCACGACATCTTCAAAGACACTGAATGAGGATCTCAACATGGTTACCAGTGGCAGCATGGATGAGTGACATCAATTTCCCAATTCCCTTGGCCAGTTTCCCTAGCATTTGGGATCACTGATATCAATTTGTTCCAAAGTGTTAGTAGTGATCACTCACTGCCTGGTTGCCTGTGTGAGTAGGAATCTGAAATATACCATTGTATCAGTTTCCAGGGATATCAAGAGAGTTTCAAATGTAGATATGAACATGTAAAGAAACTCCCCTAGTGGCACTTTGAATCATGATATCAAAATGTTTACAGGTAGCAGGATACTTGACATAAATTTGACAGAAGCATTGATAACAGACATCAACAATGATTCCATTGGCAGTAGGAGACAGTGATATTAATGTGGTCCCATAAGGCAGAAGGTATCACTGCCATGGATGATGGATGCTTGAAGTATATGTAACAAGCAACAGTGTCCATTGCCACACTATATGTGACCTCCACATAATATATCTCTGAACATGTAATTCAACATGATGTGACACAGCAGAATTTATCTAAAATTTCACCTAAGTCTCTGCTAGCTTCAGGGATCCTTGACATTAACAATAATCCAAGAAGCATCATGAACTTTGGGTTTAAACATGGCTACTTGAGGCAGAATGGATGATTGATATCACCATAGTTTCTACAGGAACTATGTAATAGTGATATTAACATGGTAACCAGGGACAGCAGGGATCACTGGCAACCAGGTTGCAAATGGTAGCATGGACCTAGGGCAATCCCATGGGGTGTGTAGACAGTTATATATTAATGATATCAACCTCAAATCACAGAGAAGAATAAATCATTATCATAATTGCCTCATTTAGTTGCAGGATAAATCACTGATATCCACATTATTTCAGGTGGCAGTAAGGATCTTGCACATTACTTAGTCAACATCATGCAATGTATTCATGTATCAGTGAAATCAACAGAATTTGTTGTGGCTGTTAGGATCTTAGATATCAATCTGATCTCCATTATTGAGAACACTTACCTCAATATAACCTATCATTTCACTATGGGCCTTTGAATTCATCAGGATCTCAAGAAACAACACAGATCATAGCCATCACCAGGGTCTCAATTAGCAACAGGAATAAAAGACCCCATCATGATTGCTGGTCATAGCTGCATCACTGACTTCAAAATAGCTTCAGGTATCCAGCAGGATCACAAGTATCAATATTTATCACATGTTAGATATTGTGAGCTACACATACATGAGAAATACCAATTGATGATCCTGTTGCAGGTAGGTTTCCAGATTTTAATCTGATCTCCAGAACCAGATAAGAATACTTCCCTCAAAATAAACTTGGGCATTATTGTGGACCTTGAGGTTCATTATATTTTCAAGCAGTAGCACAGATCATAGCCACCACTAGGGTTTCCATTAGCAATAGGAATAAAATCAAACTTGGACTCCATCAAAATTGCTGGTATCAACATAGTTTTGTTTTTTGTTTTTTTTTTTTTTTTTTTTTTGGTAACAGGTAGTATCATAATAATGAAAATACCATACATGTTTCACATCAGGAGCTACATGAATGCATCAGGGACATCAACAGAACTTCCTGTGGTGGGTAGGATCTCAGACATCAATTTTCTATCCAGTGTCAGATAACAACACTTACCTCAATATGGCATTATGTATCAGCATTTACCTTGGCATTCAGCAGTTTCTCCAGAAGCAACACTGCTCATAACCATTACCAGGGTCTCCATTAGTAATAGGAAATTGATGTAATAGATTCTATTATGCTTGATTATCACAGCAAACAGCAATGATATCAGCATAGCTTCAGCATTCAGATGTGATCACTGACATCAAAGGGAACTTCAATAACAGTACACAGCTCTTTTGTCATTATAAACTTAGGCAGCAGTACTGACAATGATGTTCACAATAGACATTTATGATTGGGCATCTCAGATGTCATGGACCTCTTCAAAGATAACACATGTTGCTACACCATTCCTGCTACAAACTCTGACTATAAATCTCAACATGGTTACCAGTGACATCATGGATGAATGACTATATGGCCTTTGGGATCTCTGATGTCATTAATTAGTCCAAAGTAAGAGCAAGCTTCACTTTGCTTTGGGGTCTCTGGTGTCATTAATTAGTCTAAAGTGGGAGCCAGATTCACTTTGCTTTGAGGTCTCTGATGTCATTAATTAGTCTAAAGTGGGAGTAAGATTCACCCCTGACCTGGATGCCTATGACAACAGGCATCTGGCATACAAAGTGAAGTTTGTTGCCAAGAAGAATCAGAGACATCAAGGTAATTCAAGAGGCAGGATGCATAGTGACATCACAATTGTTATAGATGGTAAGAATCTTCGCACAAATTGAGCAGAAAAATGGATAACATACATCTGTAATAATTCCATTGACTGTTGGACACCCTCATATCAATATTGTCCCAAATGGCATCAGGTATTACTGGCATGAATGCTGGAGGCCTGAAGTAACATGAACATATACCGATGTCTGGTACCACAATTGATATGTTTTCAACATAACATATGCTAGAATATGTAATTCAACATGACAATAGGCAACACTATTGTACTTGAACTTCACATTTTTCTGATGGTCTCAGGGACCCTTAGCATTAACAATACCTCCAGAAGCAACATAGGTTATATGTTTCAAGAAAGCTAATGGTGGCCCTGCTGGTCCACTCCAGCACTGGGGTTCCTTGCCCACAGAGTCTCTGGACACGTGCAAGGACTCCCACAGGATCCCCCATGGGATCTTAAGACCTGTGATGAGGGGAACAAACCATCTACTCCAATCCAATCACGTGGGACATGTGACTGCCTTAATTAGGGAAGCAGAAAAACCAGCCTCATCAGGGTCACAATTCCCTTCTTGTCCATACCAGCACCGGGGTACCTTGCTCACAGTGTCTCCGGACACCCGCAAGGACCCCCACAGTGTCCCCCACGGGATCTTAAGTCCTCTGGTGAGTGGAACACAGCATCTGCTCCAATCCAATCGTGCGGGATCTGAGACTGCCTTAATTAGGGAAGCAGAAAAACTGGCAAATCAGGGTCACAAGTCCCTTCTGGTCCACACCAGCACTGGGGTTCCTTGTGCGCAGAGTATCTGGAGACCCCCAAGGTCCACACAGGACCCTACAAGGGATCTTAAGACCTCTGGTGAGTAGATAACAACTTCTGTCAGGAGGCATGTTCGAACACCAGATATCTGGGCACTTTCCCTGCAAGAAGAGAGCTTGCCTGCAGAGAATACTCTAACCACTGAAACTGAGGAGAGAGCTAGCCTTCCAGGTCTGCTGATAGAGGCTAACAGAGTCACCTGAGGAACAAGCTCTAAACAGAGACAACTATAACAGCTAGCCTCAGAGGTTACCAGATGGAGAAAGGCAAACGTAAGAATCCTACTAACAGAAATCAAGACCACTCACCATCATCAGAACGCAGCACTCCCACCCCACCTAGTCCTGGGCACCACAACACAACTGAAAATCTAGACCCAGATTTAAAAGCATATGTCATGATGATGGTAGAGGACATCAAGAAGGACTTTAATAACTCACTTAAAGAAATACAGGAGAGCACTGCTAAAGAGTTACAAGTCCTTAAAGAAAAACAGGAAAACACAAACAGGTACAAGTCCTTATAGAAAAACAGGAAAACACATCCAAAAAGGTGATAGAAATGAATAAAACCATACTAGACCTAAAAAGGGAAGTAGACACAATAAAGAAAACCCAAAGTGACTCAACGCTGGAGATAGAAACCCTAGGAAAGAAATCTGGAACCATAGATGCCAGCATCAGCAACAGAATACAAGAGATGGAAGAGAGAATCTCAGGTGCAGAAGATTCCATAGAGAACATCGACACAACAATCAAAGAAAATACAAAATGCAAAGGGATCCTAACTCAAAACATCCAGGAAATACAGGACACAATGAGAAGACCAATCCTATGGATAATAGGAGTTGATGAGAACAAAGATTTTCAACTTAAAGGGCCAGCAAATATCTTCAAGAAAATAATAGAAGAAAACTTCCCAAACCTTAAGAAAGAGATGCCCATGATCATACAAGAAGCCTACAGAACACCAAGTAGACTGGACCAGAAAAGAAATTCCTCCCCACACATAATAATCAGAACAACAAATGCACTAAATAAAGATAGAATATTAAAAGCAGTAAGCGAGAAAGGTCAAATAACATATAAAGCAGGCCTATCAGAATTACACCATACTTTTCACCAGAGTCTATGAAAGCCAGAAGGGCGTGGACAGATGTTATATAGACACTAAGAGAACACAAATGCCAGCCAAGGCTACTATACGTGGCCAAACTCTCAATTACCATAGATGGAGAAACCAAACTATTCCAGGACAAAACCAAATTCATACATTATCTTTCCACGAATCCAGCACTTCAAAGAATAATAACAGAAAACAACAACAACAACAACAACAAAAATACAAGGACAGAAATCAGACCCTAGAAAAAGCAAGAAATTAATCCCTCAACAAACCAAAAAGAAGACTGCCACAGGAACAGAATGTCAACTCTAACAACAAAAGTAAAAGGAAGCAACAATTACTTTTCCTTAATATCTCTTAATATCAATGGACTTAATTCCCCAATAAAAAGACATAGACTAACAGACTGGCTACACAAACAGGACCCAACATTCTTCTCCTTACAGGAAACCCATCTCAGGGAAAAAGACAGACACTACCTCAGAGTGAAAGGCTGTAAAACAATTTTGCAAGCAAATGGCCTGAAGAAACAAGCTGGAGTAGCCATTCTGGTATCGAATAAAATCTACTTCCAACCAAAAGTTATCAAAAAAGACAAGGAGGGACACATCATACTCACCAAAGTTAAAATCCTCCAAGAAGAACTCTCAATTCTGAATATCTATGCTCCAAATGCAAGGGCAGCCACATTCATTAAAGACACTTTAGTAAAGCTCAAAGCACACATTGCACCTCACACAGTAATTGTGGGAGACTTCAACACACCACTTTCATCAATGGACAGATCGTGGAAACAGAAACTAAACAGGGACACAGTGAAAATAATAGAAGTTATGAAACAAATGGACTTAACAGATATCTACAGAACATTTTATTCTAAAACAAAAGGATATATCTTCTTCTCAGCACCTCACGGGACCTTCTCCAAAATTGACCATATAATTGGTCATAAAAGTGGCCTCAACAGATACAAAAATATTGAAAATGTGCCATGCATCCTATCAGACCACCATGGACTAAGGCTGATCTTCAGTAACAACATAAATAATGGAAAGCCAACATTCACGTGGAAACTGAATAACACACTTCTCAATGATACCTAGGTCAAGGTAGGAATAAAGAAATAAATTAAAGACTTTTTAGAGTTCAATGAAAATGAAGCCACAACATACCCAAACCTATGAGACACAATGAAAGCATTTCTAAGAGGGAAACTCATAGCTCTAAGTGCCTCCAAAAATAAATTGGAGAGAGCACACACTGGCAGCTTGACAACACATCTAAAAGCTCTAGAAAAAAAGAAAGTAAATTTACCCAAGAGTAGTAGACAGCAGGAAGTATCAAACTCAGGGGCTAAATCAACCAAGTGGAAACAAGAAGAACTATTAAAAGAATTAACCAAACAAGGAGTTGGTTCTTTGAGAAAATCAACAAGATAGATAAACCCTTAGCAAGTCTCACTAGAGGGCAGAGGGACATCATCCTAATTATCAAAATCAGAAATGAAAAGAAAGACATAACAACAAATCCTGAAGAAATCCAAAACACCATCAGATCCTTCTACAAAAGGCTATACTCAACAAAACTGGACAACCTGGATGAAATGGACAAATTTCTAGACAGATACCAGGTACCAAAGTTAAATCAGGATCAATTTTATGATCTAAACAGTCCTATATCCCCTAAAGAAATCGAAGCCGTCATTAATAGTCTCCCAGCCAAAAAACAAAAAAAACAAAAAAACAAAAAAAAAACAAAAACAAAAAAAAAGCCCAAGACCAGATGGGTTTAGTGCAGAGTTCTACCAGACCTTCAAAGAAGATCTAATTCCAGTTCTGCACAAACTATTCCACAAAATAGAAGTAGAAGGAACTTTACCCAACTCATTCTATGAAGCCACATTTACTCTGATACCTAAACCACAGAAAGATCCAACAAAGATAGAGAACTTCAGACCAATTCGCTTTATGAATATCGATGCAACAATACTCAATAAAATTCTTGCTAACCGAATCCAAGAACATATTAAAGCAATCATCCATCCTGACCAAGTAGGTTTTATTCCAGGGATGCAGGGATGGTTTAATTTACGGAAATCCATCAATGTAATCCATTATATAAACAAACTCGAAGACAAAAAAACACATGATAATCTCCTTAGATTTGGAAAAAACATTCGACAAGATTCAACACCCATTCATGATAAAAGCCTTGGAAAGGTCAGGAATTCAAGGCCCATACCTAACCATGAGAAGAGCAATCTAGCAAACCAGTAGCCATCATCAAAGTAAATGGTGAGAAGCTTGAACCAATCCCACTAAAATAAGGAACTAGACAAGGCTGTCCACTCTCCCCATACCTATTCAACATGGTACTTTTAGTCCTAGCCAGAGCAATTCGACAGCAAAAGGAGATCAAGGGGATACAAATTGGAAAAGATGAAGTCAAAATGTCACTTTTTGAAGATGATAGGATAGTATATATAAGTGACCCTAAAAATTCCACCAGAGAACTTCTAAATCTGAAAAACGGCTTCGGTGAAGTAGCTGGATATAAAATTAACTCAAACAAGTAAATGGCCTTTCTCTACACAAAGAATAAACAGTCTGAGGAAGAAATTAGGGAAACAATACCCTTCTGAATAGTCACAAATAATATAAAATACCTTGGCGTGACTCTAAATAAGGAAGTGAAAGATCTGTATGATAAGAACTTCAAGTCTCTGAAGAAAGAAATTAAAGAAGATCTCAGAAGTGGGAAGATCTCCCATGCTCTGGGACTGGCAGGATCAACATTGTAAAAGTGGCTATCTTGCCAAAAGCAATCTACAGATTCAATGCAACCCCCATCAAAATTCCAACTCAATTCTTCAACGAATTAGAAAGAGCAATCTGCAAATTCATCTGGAATAACAAAAAACCTAGGATAGCAAAAACTTTTCTCAAGGATAAAAGAACCTCTGGTGGAATCACCATGCCTGACTTAAAGCTGCACTACAGAGCAATTGTGATAAAAACTGCATGGTACTGGTATAGTGACAGTCAAGTAGACCAATGGAATAGAATTGAAGACCCAGAAATGAACCCACAAACCTATTGTCACTTGATCTTCAACAAGGGAGCTAAAACCATCCAGTGGAGAAAAGACAGCATTCTCAACAAAGGGTGCTGGCACAACTGGTGGTTATCATGTAGAAGAATGTGAATTGATCGATTCCTATCTCCTTATACTAAGGTCAAATCTAAGTGGATCAAGGAACTCCACATAAAACCAGAGACACTGAAACTTATAGAGGAGAAAGTGGGGAAAAGCCTCGAAGATATGGGCACAGGGGAAAAATTACTGAGAAAAACAGCAATGGATTGTGCTGTAAGATTGAGAATTGACAAATGGGACCTCATAAAACTGCAAAGGTTCTGCAAGGAAAAAGACACCTTCAAAAAGACAAAAAGGCCACCAACAGATTAGGAAAGGATCTTTGTCTATCCTAAATCAGATAGGGGACTAATATCCAATATATATAAAGAACTCAAGAAGGTGGACTTCAGAAAATCAAATAACCCCATTAAAAAATGGGGCTCAGAGCTAAACAAAGAATTCTCACCTGAGGAATACCGAATGGCTGAGAAGCACCTGAAAAAATGTTCAGCATCCTTAATCATCAGAGAAATGCAAATCAAAACAACCCTGAGATTCCATCTCACACCAGTCAGAATGGCTAAGATCAAAAATTCAGGTGACAGCAGATGCTGGCAAGGATGTGGAGAAAGAGGAACACTCCTCCATTGTTGGTGGGATTGCAAGCTTGTACAACCACTCTGGAAATCAGTCTGGTGGTTCCTCAGAAAATTGGACATATTACTACCAGAGAATCCTGCAATACCTCTTCTGGACATATATCCAGAAGATGTTCCAACCGGTGAGAAGGACACATGCTCCCCTATGTTCATAGCAGGATTATTTATAATACCCAGAAGCTGGAAAGGACCCAGATGTCCCTCAATAGAGGAATGGATAAAAAAATTTGGTACATTTACATAATGGAGTACTACTAAGCTATTAAAAGGAATGAATTTATGAAATTGGTAGGCAAATGGTTGGAACTGGAGGGCATTATCCTGAGTGAGGTAACACAATCACAAAAGAACTCACATGATATGTACTCACTGATAAGTGGATATTAGCCCAGAAACTTAGTATAGCCTAGATGTGAGATACAATTTGCAAAAACATGAAACTGAAGAAGAATGAAGACCAAAGTGTGGACACTTTGCTCCTTCTTAGAATTGGGAATAATCGCCCATGGAAGGAGTTACAGAGACAAAGTTTGGAGCAGAGACGAAAGGATGGACCATCTAGAGACTGCCATATCCAGGGATCCACCCCATAATGTGCCTCCAAACGATGACACCAATGCATACACTAGTAAGCGTTTGCTGAAAGGAACCTGATATAGCTGTCTCTTGTGAGACTAGGCTGCGGCCTAGCAAACACAGAAGTGGATGCTCACAGTCAGCTATTGGATGGATCACAGGGCCCCCAATGGAGGAGCTAGAGAAAGTATTCAAGGAGCTATAGAGATCTGCAACCCTGTAGGTGCAACAACATTATGAACTAAGTAGTTCCCTGTAGCTCTTGACTCTAGCTGCATATGTATCAAAAGATGGCCTAGTCGGCCGTCACTGGAAAGTCCCATTGGACATGCAAACTTTATATTCCCTAGGACAGGGGAACGCCAGGGCCAAAAACTGGGAATGGGTGGGTAGGGGAGTGGGGGGAGGGTATGGGGAACTTTTGGGATAGCATTGGAAATGTAATTGAGGAAAATACTTAATAAAAAAATGAAAAAAAAAAAGAAAGCTACTGCTAAAAAGGATGATAAACATTATCCACGTTTCTTCAGACACTTTGGTTTACTGATCTTAACATGGGTTCCAGTGGCAGCATGGATCACTGACCACAATGTTGACAAAGGAAGTATGTATTATGGGCAATAAATACCATGGTGTCTATTGCCAGGTATATACATGTGACATCAGCATAAATTTGGTGAAAACAAATTTATGGGCATAAACTTCTTCTCCAGTGGCAGGATTGGTAGTAGACATCACTACTAATTCTGGGGGCAGTGGCGATTTTATATACTACATGATCAACAGCAGAAAGTACATGCATGCATCAGGAACATCAACTGAATTTCCTGTTAAAGATAGGATGTGACATCAATCTGATCTCCATTGCCAGCTAAGAACACTTACCTCAGTATGCCTTCAGCATTAATTAGTAGGGACCTTGGAATTTTTCAGATTCTCAAGTAGCAACACAGATCATAGCCATCACCAGGATCTCCCTCACCAACAGGAATAATGGACTTCTGCACAGTTGCTGGCCAGAGAATGCACCACTGACATCAGCAAGGCTTCTTGTTACACGTATAATCATAGGCATCAAAATAAATTATATGTTTGACTTTGGTGACTATATGCATGGATAAGGAACATCAACAGAATTCCCTTTGACACTTTGGATCTCCAGTGCTAGTTCTTAATACTTACCTCAATATGACCTCTTGTGTCAGTACAGACCTTGGAATTCAGCATGTTATCCAAAATCAAGATAAATCATAGCCTTTACCAGGGTCTCCATCACTAATAAGAACAGTGAATCCATCATGATTGCTGATCACAGCTCCAGCACTTTCATAAGAATAGCTTCATGTTTTCGGTAGGGTCACAGGCATCAAATTTCTCTCCAGTAGCAGCACACAGCACTTATGTCATTGTGATTTAGACAGCACTACTGAGCATGAATTACAGAAAAGACTCCTCTGGTTCAAAGATCTCACATATCAAGGAGCTCTTCCAGGACAACACTGACTTTGGTTCTCTACATGGAGACCAGTAGCCTCACTGATGAGTGACACAAATATATTTCCCTTTGCAGTTGGGATCTAGTCCAAAGTGGCAGTAAGGTCCAAAGTGGCAGTAAGGGTCACTCATGACCTTGGTGCCTATGGCAGAATTTATCTGGGTATACCATCTTGTCTTTGCCAGGAAATATCATGCACATTCAGACATTTTCAGATACCTAGTAGGACCTTGTAGAGAAACCTCTTTTCTAGTGGTAGGATGCATCATGACATCAAAATGGTTAGGCTGGGAGTATACTTCATCTAAAATAGACAGGAACATGGATAATTGATGTAAGTAAATTTCCATTGATATTCAGAGACACTCATATTATTATGGTCCCACATGGGAGCAGGGATAACTGACATCATACCTGCTGGAAACCTGAAGTCTAATGGATATACAATGGTGATAGTTGCCACTATATATGTTACTCAAAATAACATCTCAGACCCCAAAAATAAAAATATTCTGAGAAAACTGTATTGTTAAATTCTCTGTGGACGTTGCTGGCCTCAGGGATCCTTGACATTAACAATCTCCCCAGAATCATCATGTACTATGGGTTTAAATGGGGTTTCTGAATGATGATTGACATCAACATAGTTTCTGTAGGCACTTTGGATTACTGTTATTAACATGGCTCTCAGTAGCACAGTGATCACTGACAAAGTTGTTGCCAATGACATCGTGTCATGGTATCTGTTGCCAGGTATACAACACTATGTTTAATATCTATTAAGAGTGCAGAAGATATTATGGCCATGCACATCCAGTGGCAGGATAGTGTTTTTTTTTTTGTTTTTTTGTTTTTTGTTTTGTTTTGTTTTTGTTTTTATTTTGTTTTGTTTCATTTCTTTTTTGACATCTCTGTTTCTTTTGGTAGTAGTATAGATCTTATAAATTACATGGTTAACTATGGGCCAACATGAATGTAGTAGAGTCTCCAACAGAATTTCCTCTGGATTGTTTGATCTCAAACATCAATTGGATTGCAAGTGCTAGCTCAGAGATACTTACCTCAATATCACCTTGAGAATCAGGATGGACTGTCAAATTCACCAGATCGCACCAACACAGATCACCGCCATAGATTAGGTCTCCATCATCAATGGGAATAGATTCCATCATTATTGCCATTCCTATCATGCCACTCTGACTTTAATATAGCTTCAGGTTTCAGGTAGTAACATAGGCATCACAGTACATTTCATTTTTAACATCTGGGGCTATATCCATTCATCAGTAAACATAAAGAGAATTTCCTGTATCGGGTATTATCTCAGACATCAGTCTGATCTTCAGTGCCATGTAGGAAAATTTACCTCAATATGAATTCAAGCATCAGTAAGGACTTTGGAATTTATCAGATTCTCAAGCAGCAACACAGATCATAGCCATCATCAGCATCTCCATCAGCAATAGATATAATGGACTCCTGCCCAATTTCTGTTCCCAAAATGTATCACTGACATCAGTATAGCTGCTTCTCACAGGTAGGACCACAAACATCAAAATACATTGTTTGCTTGAAATTGAGGTTGAAATTGATAAATCAAGAACATCAACAGGATTCCTTATGATATGTAGAATCTCAGCCACTGATCTGTTATCCAGTGCTAGCTCAGAATACTTACCTCATAATGATCTTGGGTATCAGTATGGACCATAGAATTCAGCAGTTTCTCCAGAAGCAGTACAGATCATAGTCATCACCATTATCTCCATCAGAAATATTAAAAATAGACTCTATCTTGTTACTGGTGACAGCATCCCGCTGGTATGACCATGACTGAAACCTCTTATCTAGTGACAGAATGAAAATGGACATAAAAATGTTTATAAATGGCAGAACACTTATCATGAATGTGGCAGAATTATACATAATTGACATCAGTAATTATTCTAATGCAGTACAAGACTGTCATATTAATGTGGTCCCATAATGCAGCAGGGATCACTGACATGATTGCTGCTAAAGGCCTAAAGTATCATGGCCATACATTGTCTGTTGCCAGTATATATGTGACCTCAACAAAACATATATCAGAACATTTAACTCAACATGACCTGAGGGAACAGTACTGACTGTGAAGTTCACTGTAAATTCTGATGGTTTCTGGGATCCTTGACATTAACAATATCTTCAGAAGCAACATGAAATGTGGGTTTCAATATGGCTACTGATGGCAGCATGGATAATTGTGATTGTCATAATTTCTGGAGACACTTTGGAGAGTCAGGTTCTAATGAGAAAGATTAATGTAGAAGGAATAGGGAAGAAGGTAAGATAAACTAAGGATATCTGCAAAAGTCATAATAAATCTCACTACTAACTTCATAAAAACCTATACCTCACATAAGCTATAAGTGAATGAGCATGTACAGTTTAATTAGAACTTTACAGTTTCAATTTACTTATTAAACCAATGTATGCAATTGTTTATGTATCTTTTATTTCAAATTATATAACATTTTCTATTTATATATGTTTTGCTCAAATAATAAAATTAGGTTCATATTACTGCTAAATATTACCCAAATATGCATGATGGTTTTTATGTGGGGATTTATTGATACTGTATACATATAGCTAAAAATAATAACAATAGGTTCTCCCCTATGTCCTATCACACCCTGAGCTATTGCTTTTTGGTCAATTTTGCATTAATGAGCACGGTTCCTCTCCTGTGTAGTGAACCTTGAATCTAATAAGAAGCCCAATATCTATTGACTAAAGTCACTTAATTTTCTTATTCTTAGGTCAAGGGTGTTTAGGATCCACTCCCTGTTTTATCCATTCTATTCCTTCCATATCCCTGTAGGAGTAAATGTCTCCTTCATATTTTATCTGTTCTTTCTGTTAAACCCAAGTATTAGCTCCTTTCCAGCTGCTATGATAAAATAACATGACCAAGGCACCTTACAGAAGGAATAGATTTTGACCATAAACTTTCAGATAGAAAAGACTTGATGATGGTAGGATTGTATGTCAGCAAGTGTCAGGAATAGAATGAGGAGGAAACACTGAGCCCTCTTCTTTAACAAGCACAAAGAAGGGGACTAAATTGGAAATCCAGCAGTGTTAAGTATTCTCAATGCCTGCCTCCAATTACACACTTCTTCAGGCATCACCATAAATAACTGCACCTCCGTAAATACCAGCACCAAAGTAGGATAAAGTATTCAAATGCCTAAGCCTATAGGAGACATTTCTCATTTAACCCACCATATTGAGGTTCTTCTGTCATTAGGTGCATCCTTCATATCCTGAAAAAAAAAAAAAAAAGCTAACTTCCATCTCCCAATTGTGACCAGAAAAATAAAAAGTGGTTAAAATTCCTTAGCTAGCAGTGGGATGTTCTAAAGATCTCACCCCTAAATGCTGGGCTTTGTCTGGCTTGATATTGAATTTGTCTTCTACATATAATTATAGTCACTATCATTTCACATGTACAAATGCCTTATTGTTTCTGGAAAACAGACTTTCTTTGTAATCATTCACTACCTTTGGTTCTTGCAATCTTTCAACTATCTTCTCCATGGTGACCTCTGAACCTTGAGAGAAGAAGGTAGTGTTGTGATTTAAGTAAGAAATATTTCCCATAATCTTTAGAATTTATACAATTGGTCCCAAATGGTTAATATTGCTTGCAGGTTTAGAATAGGGGTTAGGAAGGAGTACATTATTGCAGGCTGAATATCAGGGCAATTACCATCTCACTACCACGAATTAATTCTCTCTGCTTTCTGCTTTCAGTTCATGATGTGAGCTCTCACTATCCTGATCTAACATGTATAAGCAAATGAACCTAAGAAGCAACTCGGTTTATCCATTCTAATATCAGAGAGAGAGAGAGAGAGAGAGAGAGAGAGAGAGAGAGAGAGAGAGAGAGAGAGAGAGATTTCAAACCAAAATAAATTAATGCAAACACAAAAAGACACTTCATATTCATCAAAAGAAAAAGTTTCACCAAGGTAATCTTTTAATTTTTAGCATCTATGCCATAAATGGAAGGGTACTGGCATTTGTAAACAAAATGAACAGCATTAAAGCTTAAATTATACAAATTCTTATCAGACTGCTAAAGGACTGATAATGCCAATACTACTGGAATCCATTCACAAAATATAAACAGACAGAATATTTCCAAGTTCATTTTATGAGGCAACATTTATCCTGACACCTAAACCACACAAATATTTAACAAAAAAAGTATATCACAGAACAATTTCCCTCATGAACATTAATGCAAATATACTCATAATAAAATACTCACAAAACAAAAAGACATTATATCACACACCATGATAAGGTACATCTCCTCCCAAAGATGCAGAGGTGGTTCAACATACAACAATCAGAAATGTAATCCATCATATAAAATACTGAAACTGTCATGGTTCCCTGTGAAGCAGAAAAGATTCTGTAAGGCAGAGAAAAACACCGAGTGGCAAAACAGTAACCCACAGAATGGGAAAATATTTTCATCAAGCCCAAATCTGACTGAGAGCTAATGTATAAGAAACTCAAGGAACCAGATATTAAGAAACCTAATAATACAATTAAAAATGGGTTACCTTATCTAAAATGAGAATTCTCAAGAGGATATCAAGTGTCCAAGAAACATTTAAAAATTCTCAATATCTATAGCCGTCAGGAAAATGCAATTTAGAACTACTTTGTGATTCCATCTTACACCTATCAGAATGCCTAAGTTCAAACCACAAGGAATAGCAGATGGTGGCAATCAGTTGGAACAAGGGGAATATGTCTCTATTGCTGATGGAAGAGCAAACTAGAGAGCCAGAGAACCGGACAGCTTCTGGGACAGGCGGAAGCACAGAGCCGCTGAGGCAGCACCCTTGGCGGGCCACAGACAGCCGGCCACCGTCTGGACCAGAGGACAGGTGTCTGCCTGGCTCGGGAGGCAGCCTCAGCCTCAGGAGCAGCGGTTGCCATCTTGGTTCCAGGACTCCCTGGAACTTAGGAATTTAGTCTGCACAGGTGAGAGTCTGCACCACAGAAGCTGACAGCTTCTGGGAACTGCCAAAGCAACACAGCTTCTGAGAAAGGCCCTGTTTTGGGCCTTCTTCTTCGACCAGGAGGAGGTCCAAAAACAAGATATCTGCGCACCTTCCCTGTAAGAGAGCTTGCCAGCAGAGAGAGCTCTGAACACTGAAACTCAGAGGAGAGAATCTGTCTCCCAGGTCTGCTGATAGACGGTAACAGAATCACCAGAAGAACAATCTCTAAACAGAGTCAACTATAACTACTAACTCCAGAGATTACCAGATGGCGAAAGGTAAACGTAGGAATCCTACTAACAGGAACCAAGACCACTCACCATCATAAGAACCCAGCACTCCCACTTTGCCCAGTCCAGGGCACCCCAACACACCCGAAAACCTAGACCTAGATTTAAAAGCATATCTCATGATGATGGTAGAGGACATCAAGAAGGACTTTAATAAATCACTTAAAGAAATACAGGAGAACACTGCTAAAGAGTTACAAGTCCTTAAAGAAAAACAGGAAAACACAATCAAACAGGTAGAAGTCCTTACAGAAAAAGAGGAAAAAACATACAAACAGGTGATGGAAATGAACAAAACCATACTAGACCTAAAAAGGGAAGTAGACACAATAAAGAAAACTCAAAGTGAGGCAACACTGGAGATAGAAACCCTAGGAAAGAAAACTGGAACCATAGATTTGAGCATCAGCAACAGAATACAAGAGATGGAAGAGAGAATCTCAGGTGCAGAAGATTCCATAGAGAACATCGGCACAACAATCAAAGAAAATGGAAAATGCAAAAAGATCCTAGCTCAAAATATCCAGGAAATCCAGGACACAATGAGAAGACCAAACCTCCGGATAATAGGAGTGGATGAGAATGAAGATTTTCAACTCAAAGGACCAGCAAACATCTTCAACAAAATTATTGAAGAAAACTTCCCAAATATAAAGAAAGAGATACCTATGAACATACAAGAAGCCTACATAACTCCAAATAGACTGGACCAGAAAAGAAATTCCTCCCGACACATAATAATCAAAACAACAAATGCACTAAATAAAGATAGAATACTAAAAGCAGTAAGGGAAAAAGGTCAAGTAACATACAAAGGCAAACCTATCAGAATTACACCAGATTTTTCACCAGAGACTATGAAAGCTAGAAGAGCCTGGACAGATGTTATACAGACACTAAGAGAACACAAATTCCAGCCCAGGCTACTATACCTAGCCAAACTCTCAATTACCATAGATGGAGAAACCAAAGTATTACACGACAATATCAAATTCACACATTATCTCTCCACGAATCCAGCCCTTCAAAGGATAATAACAGAAAAAAAAATACAAGAATGGGAACAATGCCCTAAAAAAAACAAGAAGGTAATTCCTCAACAAACCTAAAAGAAGACAGCCACAAGAACAGAATGCCAACTTTAAAGACAAAAATAACAGGAAGCAACAATTACTTTTCCTTAATATCTTTTAACATCAATGGTCTCAACTCCCCAATAAAAAGACATAGACTAACAAACTGGCTACACAAACAAGACCCAACATTTTGCTGCTTACAGGAGACACATCTCAGAGAAAAAGATAGACACTACCTCAGAATAAAAGGCTGGAAAACAATTTTCCAAGCAAATGGTATGAATAAACAAGCCAGAGTAGCCATCCTAATATCTGATAAGATTGACTTCCAACCCAAAGTCATCAAAAAAGACAAGGACGGGCACTTCATTCTCATCAAAGGTAAAATCCTCCAAGAGGAACTCTCAATTCTGAATATCTATGCTCCAAATACAAGGGCAGCCACATTCATTAAAGAAAATTTAGTAAAGCTCAAAGCACACATTGCACCTCACACAATAATAGTGGGAGACTTCAACACACCACTTTCACCAATGGACAGATCATGGAAACAGAAACTAAACAGGGTCAAGTTGACATTCTAAACAGTCCCATATCCCCTAAAGAAATAGAAGCAGTTATAAATAGTCTCCCAGCCAAAAAAACCCAGTACCAGACGGGTTTAGTGCAGAGTTCTATCAGACCTTCAAAGAAGATCTAATTCCAGTTCTGCACAAACTTTTTCACAAGATAGAAGTAGAAGGTACTCTACCCAACTCATTTTATGAAGCCACTATTACTCTAATACCAAAACCACAGAAAGATCCAACAAAGATAGAGAACTTCAGACCAATTTCTCTTATGAATATTGATGGAAAAATCCTCAATAAAATTTTCGCTAACCGAATCCAAGAACACATTAAAGCAATCATCCATCCTGACCAAGTAGGTTTTATTCCAGGGATGCAGGGATGGTTTAATATATGAAAATCCATCAATGTAATCCATTATATAAACAAACTCAAAGACAAAAACCACATGATCATCTCGATAGATGCAGAAAAAGCATTTGACACCCATTCATGATAAAAGTTCTGGAAAGATCAGGAATTCAAGGCCCATACCTAAACATGATACAAACAATCTACTGCAAACCAGTAGCCAACATCAAAGTAAATGGAGAGAAGCTGGAAGCAATCCCACTAAAATCAGGGACTAGACAAGGCTTCCCACTTTCTCCCTACCTTTTCAACATAGTACTTGAAGTATTAGCCAGAGCAATTCGACAACAAAAGGAGATCAAGGGGATACAAATTGGAAAGGAGGAAGTCAAAAATATCACTTTTTGCAGATGATATGATAGTATATATAAGTGACCCTAATAATGCCACCAGAGAACTCCTAAACCTGATAAACAGCTTCGGTGAAGTAGCTGGATATAAAATTAACTCAAACAAGTCAATGGCCTTTCTCTACACAAAGAATAAACAGGCTGAGAAAGAAATTAGGGAAACAACACCCTTCTCAATAGTCACAAATAATATAAAATATCTCGGCGTGACTCTAACTAAGGAAGTGAAAGATCTGTATGATAAAAACTTCAAGTCTCTGAAGAAAGAAATTAAAGAAAATCTCAGAAGATGGAAAGATCTCCCATGCTCATGGATTGGCAGGATGAACATTGTAAAAATGGCTATCTTGCCAAAAGCAATCTACAGATTCAATGCAATCCCCATCAAATTTCCAACTCGATTTTTCAATGAATTAGAAGGAGCAATTTGCAAATTCATCTGGAATAACAAAAAACCTAGGATAGCAAAAACTCTTCTTAAGGATAAAAGAACCTCTGGTGGAATCACCATGCCTAACCTAAAGCTTTACTACAGAGCAATTGTGGTAAAAACTGCATGGTACTGGTATAGAGACAGACAAGTAGACCAATGGAATAGAATTGAAGACCCAGAAATGAACCCACACACCTATGGTCACTTGATCTTCGACAAGGGAGCTAAAACCATCCAGTGGAAGAAAGACAGCATTTTCAACAATTGGTGCTGGCACAACTGTTTGTTATCGTGTGGAAGAATGCGAATCAATCCATACTTATCTCCTTGTACTAAGGTCAAATCTAAATGGATCAAAGTACTTCACATAAAACCAGAGACACTGAAACTTATAGAGGAGAAAGTCGGGAAAAGCCTTGAAGATATGGGCACAGGGGAAAAATTCCTGAACAGAACAGCAATGGCTTGTGCTGTAAGATCGAGATTTGACAAATGGGAACTAATGAAATTCCAAAGATTCTGCAAGACAAAAGACACCGTCAATAAGACAAAAAGACCACCAACAGATTGGGAAAGGATCTTTACCTATCCTAAAACAGATAGGGGACTAATATCCAATATATATAAAGAACTCAAGAAGGTGGACTTCAGAAAATCAAATAACCCCATTAAAAAATGGGGCTCTGAAATGAACAAAGAATTCTCACCTGAGGAATACCGAATGGCAGAGAAGCACCTGAAAAAATGTTCAACATCCTTAATCATCAAGGAAATGCAAATCAAAACAACCCTGAGATTCAACCTCACACCAGTCAGAATGGCTAAGATCAAAATTTCAGGTGACAGCCGATGCTGGCGAGGATGTGGAGAAAGAGGAACACTCCTCCATTGTTGGTGGCTTGTACAACCACTCTGGAAATCTGTCTGGCGGTTCCTCAGAAAATTGGACATAGTACTACTGGAGGATCCAGCAATACCTCTCCTGGGCATATATCCAGAAAATGCCCCAACTGGTAAGAAGGACACATGCTCCACTATGTTCATAGCAGCCTTATTTATAATAGCCAGAAGCTGATAAGAACCCAGATGCCCCTCAACAGAGGAATGGATACAGAAAATGTGGTACATCTACACAATGGAGTACTACTCAGCTATTAAAAAGAATGAATTTATGAAATTCCTAGCCAAATGGATGGACCTGGAGGGCATCATCCTGAGTGAGGTAACACATTCACAAAGGAACTCACACAATATGTACTCACTGATAAGTGGATATTAGCCCAAAACCTAGGATACCCAAGATATAAGACACAATTTTCTAAACACATGAAACTCAAGAAAAATGAAGACTGAAGTGTGGACACTATGCCCCTCCTTAGAAGTGGGAACAAAACACCCTTGGAAGGAGTTACAGAGACAAAGTTTGGAGCTGAAATGAAAGGATGGAACATGTAGAGACTGCCATATCCAGGGATCCACCCCATAATCAGCATCCAAACACTGACACCATTGCATACACTAGCAAGATTTTATCGAAAGGACCCAGATATAGCTGTCTCTTGTGAGACTATGCCGGGGCCTAGCAAACACAGAAGTGGATGCTCACAGTCAGCTAATGGATGGATCACAGGGCTCCCAATGGAGGAGCTAGAGAAAGTACCCAAGGAGCTAAAGGGATCTGCAACCCTATAGGTGGAACAACATTATGAACTAACCAGTACCCCGGAGCTCTTGACTCTAGCTACATATGTATCAAAAGATGGCCTAGTCGGCCATCACTGGAAAGAGAGACCCATTGGACACGCAAACTTTATATGCCCCAGTACAGGGGAACGCCAGGGCCAAAAAGGGGGAGTGGGTGGGTAGGGGAGTGGGGGTGGGTGGATATGGGAGACTTTTGGTATAGCTTTGGAAATGTAAATGAGCTAAATACCTAATAAAAAAATGGAAAAAAAAGAGCAAACTAGTACAGCCACTATGAAAATCCACATCATGGTTCCTCAGACTATGGGAAACTGTTTTGTCTCAAGATCCAGATATACCTATCTTGAGCATACACCCAGAATACTCTCCATATTACCACAAGGACACTTCCTTAATCATCTTCATTGCAGCTATACTCATAGTGGCCAGAAATTGTAAACAACCTAGATGTCCCTCAACTGAATAGTAACTAAAGAAAAAGTGGTGAATATACACAATGGAACACTATTCTGTGAGGAAAAAAAAAGATACCATCCTTAAATTTGAAGACAAATGGATGGAACTAGAAAAAATTATACTGAATGAGGTAACCCAGACACAGGAAAACACACATGGAATGTACTCATTTATATTTGAACATTCGTTTTTCTTTAAAGGAAAATAATACTACAATCCTCAGATACAGCAAGCCTAAGCAAAACATGAAGAGCTCAAGGAGGGGGAACTTATTGATCTCCTTAGGAAGGGAAACAAATTTTGTAGGTAGATTTGAGTCAGGTGCGGATGAAAACATGAGGAATGAGTGAGTGCATGAGAAAGATGGAGGAACAGAGTACTAGGAGAGAAACTGATAAAAATACAAGAAAAATGAACACCATTGAAATCATTTGACAGTAACAAAAAATGAAATGTCATTAAGGTACTTTGAAAACCAAAGGATACTTAATACTACTCTTACACTAATAAGCACTGATGGGAAAACAATTGAAGTAATATTTATCTAAATTTAATTTTTAATAAAGATTTGTATCTTAAGGTAGCAGGTTCCACGAATAAATAATAAAGCTTATATTGATAAAACCAAACCAACATAGCATATATTATTATATTCAACATGTACATTAAAACCACGAAAAGAACTTCATTGGTAAATAAAATATAAAAGTTTATATAATAAAGGAGTGGGGGTAGGGGAAGAATTGGCACAGTTACACAAACATGGGCAATTTAAACATCAGAGAGTAACTCTAAAGGGAGGGTGTTTGTCTTGGTGGGCAGGACATCTGGCTAAGCTCAAACCATATCAGCAGGTGGTCCACTACTCATCTTGAGCTTGTCTGGGGGATTATCCTTGCATGCCTTTCTTACCTCAAAGGCTAGTTGGTTCCTGGGATGACTTTACATCCTTTGTTCTTTGCTCTAAGCCCAAAAAGCCCTCCTAACTAGCAAGCTGCATGAGACATGGACCTTGAATAAACTTTCTGGGTAGGGCTTTAAAGTCTTGAATTTAGTTTTCTTTGTTTCAATAGGAACCAAATTTGAGATATTAACATAGTCTTTCCTTTTATGGTTACATTATAATTGGCTATAAAGGAGTCTCCATTGTTCTGCACAACCTTGATAAAACATTTTACCATGAACAAATGTAACAATTTTTTTTAAAATTACAATTATAAAAGAAGCAACAAATATATATATATATATATATATATATATATATATATATATATATATATATATATATATATATGTTTGTTTGGGGTGACCACAACATAGGGAACAGTATTAAAGGATTGCCAGCATTAGGAAGGTTGAGGACAACTGCTATAAATGGTACAAATAAGCTACCAGATGCAAGGTAATAACAAGTGAGTTTATAGTAATAGTCCTCTGAAAATACTACAGGCCTTGATACAATGGTCAAGATATGATTAGATATTTCCTAATAAACAGACTAGTTTTATCTAGTTGAAGTAAGACTACACACACTAACATTTTCTGTACCTTGCTTTTTGTCTTGTTGAGAGTGTCCTTTGCCTTACAGAAGTTTTGCAGTTCCATGAGGTCCCATTTATGGATTGTTGGTCTTAGAGTCTCAGCTATTGGTGTGTTATATTCAGGAAATGTCTCACTATGCCATTATATTCGAGTTTACTTTCCACTTTCTCTTCTATTAAATTCAGTGTATCTCGTTTCATGTTGAGGTCCTTGATCCACTTGAATGTTAGCTTTGTGCATGGTGATAAATATGAATCAGTTTGCATTCTTCTACAGGCAGACTGCCAGTTAGACAAGCACCATTTGTTGATGCCTTATTTTTTTCCACTGTATGGTTTTAGCTTTTTTGTCAAAGATCAAGTGTCCATAGGTGTATGTGTTTATTCCTGGGTTTTCGTTTTTTATCTCATTGATCAACCTGTCTGTCTCTGTACCAACTCCATGTGGGTTATTATTATTATTATTTTTTTTATTATTAATTTTTCTTAAGTGATTCTTCTAGATATTCTTTTATTGTTCAGAATTGTTTTGGCTATCCTGGTTTTTTGTTTTCCCATATGAAGTTGAAAATTGTTCTTTCCAAGTCTGTGAGGAATTATATTGGAATAGTGATGGAAATTGTATTGAGTCTATACATTTTCAACCTAAAATTGTTCCTATGTAAAAGAAATGCGGGGGAAAATGAAGTAATAACTAAAGGAATGGCAGACCAGTGACCAGCCCAACTTGGGATCTATCTCATGGGCAGGTACCAAACCCTGACAGTATTACTGATGCTCTGTTGTACTTTCAGAGAGGAACCTAGCAGAGAGGAACCTGATCTCTGATATGCTATACCAACAACTGAATGAGACAGATGTAGATGCATATATCCAACTACTAGACTGAGGTCAGAGACATGTATGGAAGATTTAGGGGGAGGAATGAAAAAACTGAAGGGGTTGGCAACATGGAAGACCAACAGTGTCAACTAATGTGTACCACTGGGAGCTCCCAAAGACTAGGTCACCAATCAAAGAGGAAATAAGTCTGGTCTGAGGCCACCAATATATATGTAGCATTGGACTGCCTTGACTGGCCTTAGTGGGAGAGGTTCTGCCTAATCCTGTAAAGAGTTGCAGACCCAGGGAAGGGGGATGCCTATGGTGATACCCATCTCAGAGGCAAAGTGAGAGGGAATAAGGTGAAGAACTGTGCAAGGGGGTGCAGGAGCAGGACAGTATTTGAGATGTAAATAAAACAATGATAATGGTAATAATATGCTCTTTAAATAAAGATGAAAAATAACATTTTTCTGACTTCACTGGATCTCAGAACAAAGGAAAAAAAGGACCAATGAAAAAAGAATATGAAAATATTATGGAAACATAGAAAGACAGACTATGTGTGAAAGAGAACTTGGTTGGCACAGCTGGAGACATTGAAGTCTCAGTATATTTCTACTGTGTCTTACATGATCATTTCTGGGGGAATCTAATCTTCACCTTTATCCAACAGAGTCCTTTGAAAATATAAAAATTATGCCTTTTTTAATAATAATAATCACATAACATATATGCACAGTGTGTGTATAAATAGAACCAATTGATATGAAATAATGATTATTAATTTTTAGGCAGATAAGGTAATAAAAGACCAAACAGTTAAAATAGTGTGTTCCTGGAGACATTAAAGCCTGAGTATCATTGGTCTTAGGAGGATTGCATTATAATACATTGTGACTGGTGCAAAAGCTAGAAGGGGAATTGGGGTTGGTATAAAATAAAAATAGAAAATAAAAAGATAGTAGGGGATAAAGACTGAGTATCCAAATACCACTCATGCATTTTGCTTACTGAGAGATTAGACCATGATTGATAGAGATTACAAATGGATTGTCAATCTTTTCCAATTGTTAAAAAGCACCACAGAAAGACATAGGAATCAGTGGACTACTCATTGATAACTTGTGAGTTTGGACATTTGATGGAATTCACTTTGGGAGTTGAATGTGTAGTGTGCACATGCTAAGTGTATAGTTCCATGAGAGAGATAAACAAATAATGCAAGAATAAAGCCAAAGCTCCTGAACAACAAACTATATTAACTATTCTGCTTCTAAGTAACTAACAAAATACACAGGCTGGATCTAGGCCTCTCAGCTTAAAGGTAATAGATGTACAGCTTGGTCGTCACGCGGGTCCTGAAGAACTAGAATGGGGGTTATCTCAAAAGAAACAACAATTTGAAAATTCATTGGGAATAACAAAAAACCTAGGATAGTGAAAACTATTCTCAACAATAAAAGAACTTCTGGTGGAACCACATTCCCTGACCTCAAGTTGTATTACAGAGCAATTGTAATTAAAAAAAAAAAAAAAAAAAACTGCATGGTATTGGTACAGGGACAGGCATGTAGACCAGTGGAATGGGATTGAAGAACTAGAAATGAGTCAACACACATATGTTCACGTGTTCTTTGACAAGGGAGCTAAAAATAATCCAGTAGAAAAAAGACAGAATTTTCAACAGATGGTGCTGTTTCAAGTAGAAGTTAGCTTGTAGAAAAATGCAAATTGATCCATTCTTGCCTTCTCGTACAAAGCTCAATTCCAAATGGATCAAGAACCTCCTCATAAAACCAGATACATTGAAACTAATAGAAAAGTAAGTGGGGAAGAGACTTGGGCACATGGGCACAGGGGAAAATTTCCTGAACAACAAGAGTTAACAAATGGGACCTCATAAAATTGCAAAGCTTCTGTAAGGCAAAGGACACTGTCAATAAGAAAAAATGGAAACCAACAGAATGGGAAAAAAAATTTTAACAATCCTACATCAAATAGAAACCTAAAATCCAGTATATACAAAGAACTCAAAAAGTTAGATGCCAGAGAAAAAATGACCCTATTAAAAATGGGGTACAGAGCTAAACAAAGAATTCTCAACTAGGGAATATCTAGTGGCTGAGAAGCACCTAAAGAAATGTTCAACATCCTTAGTCATCAAGGAAATGGAAATCAAAACAACCCTGATATTCCACCTCACACCATTCAGAACGGCTAAGATCAAAAACTCAGATGACAGCAGATGCTGGCAAGGATGTGGAGAAAGAGGAATACTCTTCCATTGCTGGTGGGGCTGCAAGCTGGTACAACCATTCTGGGAATCATTTTGGTGGTTCCTCAGAAAATTGGACACAGTACTACCTAAGGACCCAGCTATACCACTCCTAGGCATGAACCCAGAAGATGTTCCAATTTGTAATAAGGTCACATGCTCCACTATGTTCATAGCTGTCTTATTTATAATAGCCAGAAACTGGAAAGAACCCAGATGTCCTTCAACAGAGGAGTGGATAAAGAAAATGTGGTATATTTATACAATAGAATACTACTCAACTATTAAAAATTAATTTATTAAATTCTTAGGCAAATGGATGTCTCTGGAGGATAACATCTTGAGGGAGGTAACCCAATCACAAAACACATGATATGCACTCATTGATGAGTAGACATTAGCCCAGAAGTTCTGAATGCTCATGAAAAAATTCACAGACCACATAGGTGTAGATGAGAATGAAGAATTTAAACATAAAGTTACAGGAAATATCATCAAAAAATATATAAGAAAACTTCCCATACCTTAAGAAAGAGATGGCCATGACCATACAAGAAGCATACACAACTCCAAATAGACTAGACCAGAAAAGAAATTCCTCCTGACACATAATAATCAGAACAACAAATGCACTAAATAAAGAAAGAATATCAAAAGCAGTAAGGGGAAAAGCTCAAGTAACATATACAGGCAGAACTATTAGAATTACTCCAGACTTCTCACCAGAGACTGTGAGAGCCAGAAGATCATGGACAGATGTTATACAGACATAAAGAGAACACAAATTTTTGCCTAGGCTACTGTACCCAGCAAAACAATCAATTACCATAGATGGATTAACCCAAGTATTCCATGACAAAAACAATTTCACACAATATCTTTCCACAAATCTAGTCCTTCAAAGGATATTAATGGGAAAACACCAACACAAAGATGGAAACTACATCCTAGAAAAAGCAAGAAAGTAATCCTTCAACAAACCTAAAAGAAGACAGCAGCAAGAACAAAATCGCAACTTTAACAACAATAATAACAGGAAGCAACAATTACTTTTCTTTAATTTCTCTTAGCATCAATAGACTCACTTCCCCAATAAAAGACATAGACTAATAGACTGGCTACAAAAACAGGACCCAACATTTTGCTGCTTGCAGTAAACCCACCTCAGGGAAAAAGACAGACAGTAATTCAGAGTAAAAGGCTGGAAAATAATTTTCTAAGCAAATGGTCCCAAGAAACAAGATGGAGTAGCCATTCTAATATGGAATAATATTGACTTCCAACCCAAAGTTATCAAAAAAGACAAGGTGGTGGGAATCATACTCATAAAAGATAAAATCTACCAAGATGAAATCTCAATTTTAAACTTCTATGCTCCAAATGCAAAGGCATCCACATTCATAAAAGAAATTTTAGTAAAGCTCAAAACACACATTGCACTGCACACTATAATAGTGGAAGACTTCAACAACCCTCTCTCATTAATGGGCAGATTTTGGAAACAAAACCTAAACAGACACACAATAAAAGTAACAGAAATTATGAAACAAATGGATTTAGTTGATGTCTATAGAATATTGTATCCTAAACCAAAAGGATATCCCTTCTTCTCAGCACCTCATGATGCCTTCTCCAAAATTGACCATATAATCAATAACAAAACATGCATCAATAGATATAAAAATATTGAAATAATCCCATGCATCCTATCAGATCACCACAGACTAAGGCTGATCTTCAATAAAAATATAAATAATAGAAAACTCAAATACACGTGGAAGGTGAACAACAATCTACTCTATGATAACTCTGTCAAGTAAGAAATAAAGAAAGAAATTAAAGACATTTTAGAGTTTAATGAAAATGAACCTACAACATACCCAAACTTATGGGAAACAATGAAAGCAGTCCTAAGAGGAGAACTCATAGCTTTGAATGCCTCTAAAAAGAAACTGGATAGTGGATACAGGAGCAGCTTGACAGAACAACTAAAAGTTCTAGAACCAAAGGAAGCAAATTCTCCCAAGAGGAATAGAAGGCAGGAAACAATCAAACTCAGGACTGAAATCAACCAAGAAGAACAAAAAGAACTATAAAAAGAATCAACCAAACCAGGAGCTGGTTGTTTGAGAAAATCAACATGATAGACAAACCCTTTGCTAGACTAACTACAGGGCACAGGGACAGTATCCAAATTATCAAAACCAGAAATGAAAAGGGAGACATACCAAAAGAAATTTAGGAAATCCAAAAAAAATCATCAGATTCTACTACAAAAGCCTATACTCAACAAAACTGGAAAATCTGGATGACTTGTACAGTTATCTAGACAGATATCAGGTACCAAATTAAAACCAGGATCAGATAAACCATGGAAATACTCCCATAACCCCTAAAGAGATAGAAGCAGTCATCAATAGTCTCCCAAACAACAACAACAAAAAAAGCCCAGGATCTGATGAGTTTAGTATAAAATTCTATGAGATCTTCAAGAAGACCTAATACCAATACTATTCAAAATATTATGCAAAATCAAAAGAGAAGGAACACTATTCAATTTGTTCTATGAAGCCAGAATTACAATTATACTCTAACCATATAAAGACCCAATGAAGAAAGAAAACTTCAGACCAATTTCCCTTATGAATATCAATGTAAAAATACTCAATAAAATTCTTGCAAACTGAATCCAAGAATACATCATGATCAAGTAGTAGTCTTCATCCCTGCGATGAGAGGATAGTTAAGTATACAGAAATCCACCAACTTAATCTACTAGAGAAAAAAACTCAAAGACAAAAACCACATGATCATCTCATTAGATGCTGAGAAAGCATTTGACAAAATACTACACCATTTATAGTAAAAGTTGAGGAAAGATCTGGAATTCAAGGCCCATACTTAACATAATAAAAGCAAGAGACAGCAAACCAGTAGCCAACATCAAACTAAATGGTGAGAAACTTGAAGCAATCCTACTAAAATCAGGGACTAAACAAGGTTGCCCACTTTCTCCCTACTTATTTAATATAGTACTTGAAGTCCTAGCGAGAACAAATCAACAACAAAAGGAGAACAAATAAATACAAATTGGGAAGATGGCAAAATATCAATATTTCCAGAAGATATAATAGCATGTATCAGTGACCCCAAAAATTACACCAGATAAATCCTAAACCTGATACACAACTTCAGTGCAGTAGCTAAATATACAATTAACTGAAACATGTCAGTGGCCTTTCCCTACACAAAGAATAAAGAGGATGAGAAAGAAATTAGGGATACAACACACTTCACAACAGTCAAAAAATATAAAATACGTTGATGTGACTGTAACTAAGGAAGTGAAAAGTCTGTATGACAAGAACTTCAAGTCTCTGAAGAAAGAAATTGAAGAACTCAGAAGATAAAATGATCTCCTATACTCATGGATTGGCAGGGTTAATATAGTAAAAATGTCTATTTGCCGAACAAAATCTACATATTCAATGTAATACCCATCAAAATTCTAACTCAATTCTTGACTGAGTTAGAAAAGGCAATTTGCAAATTCATCTGGAATGACATAAACAAAAACAAAAAACAGAAAAAAAAACAAAAACAAAAAACTAGGATAGCAAAAACTATTTTCAATAATAAAAGAACCTCTAGGGGAATCACCATGGCTGACCTCAAGCTGTACCACAGAACAATTGTGATAAAAACAGCATGGTACTGGTACAGCAACAGACAGGTAGATCAATGGAATAGAATAGAAGACACAGAAATGAATCCACCCTGAGATTCTACCTCCCACCAGTCAGAATGGCTAAGATCAAAAATTCAGGTAACAGCAGATGCTGGCAAGGATGTGGAGAAAGAGGAACACTCCTCCATTGTTGGGTTTGCAAGCTTGTACAACTCTGGAAATCAGTCTGGCGGTTCCTCAGAAAATTCGACATAGTACTACTAGACGATCATGCAATTTCTCTCCTGGGCATATATCCAGAAGATGTTCCAACCAATAAGAAGGACACATGCTCCACTATGTTCACAGAAGCCTTATTTATAATAGCCAGAAGCTGGAAAGAACCCAGATGACCCTCAACAGAGGAATGGATACAGAAAATGTGGCACATTTACAAAATGGAGTACTAATCAGCTATTAAAAAGAATGAATTTATGAAATTCCTAGGCAAATGGATAGACCTGGAGGCCATCACCATGAGTGAGGTAACCCAATCACAAAAGAACTCACACAATATGTACTCACTGATAAGTGGATATTAGCCCAGAAACTTAGAATACCCAAAATATAAGATACAATTTGCGAAACACATGAAACTCAAGAAGAACGAAGACCAAAGTGTGGACACTTTGCCCCTTCTTAGAATTGGGAACAAAACACCCATGGAAGGAGTTACAGACACAAAGGTTGGAGCTGAGGTGAAAGGATGGACCATCTAGAGACTGACATACCCGGGGATCCATCCCATAATCAGCCTCCAAACACTGACACCATTGCCTATACCAGCAAGATTTTGCTGAAAGGACCCTGATATAGCTGTCTCTTGTGAGACTATCCCGGGGCCTAGCAAACACATAAGTGGATGCTCACAGTCAACTATTGGATGGATCACAGGGCCCCCAATGGAGGAGCTAGAGAAAGTACCCGAGGAGCTGGGGGTATCTGCAACCCTATAAGTGGAACAACGATATGAACTAACCAGTAACCCCCGGAGTTCATGTCTCTAGCTACATATGTATCAGAAGATGGCCTATTCGGCCATCAGTGGAAAGAGAGCCCATTGGTCGTGCAAACTTTACATGCCCCAGTACAGGGTAACATCAGGGCTGAGAAGTGGGAGTGGGGGAGGGGAGGGGGGGGAGTGGGTCGGGGACCGTGTGGGGGACTGTTGGGATAGCATTGGGAATGTAAATGAAATAAATACCTAATAAAACTTAAAAAAAAAGAAATGAACCCACACAACTATGGTCACTTGATCTTTGACAAGAGAGCTAAAACCATCCAGTGGAAAAAAGACAGCATTTTCAACAAATGGTGCTGGCACAACAGGTGGTTATCATGTAGAAGAATGAGAACTGATCCATTCTTATCTCCTTGTACAAAGTTTAAGTCAAATGGATCAAAGACCTCCACATAAAATCAGAGACACTTAATTTTATAGAGGAGAAAGTGGGGAAAAGCCTCGAAGATATGGGCATAGTGGAAAAAATTCCTGAACAGAACAGCAATGGCTTGTGCTGTAAGATCAAGTATCAACAAATGGCACCATATAAAATTGCAAAGATTCTGTAAGGTAAAAGACACTGTCAATAGGACAAAAAGGCCACCAACAGATTGGGAAAGGATTTTTACCAATCCTAAATCTGATAGGGGATTAATATACAATATATACAAAGAACTCAAGAAGCTGGACTCCAGAAATTCAAATAACCCAAAAAAATGGGGTACAGAGCTAAAAAAGAATTCTCAACTGAGGAATACCGAAGGTTTGAGATGCACTTGAAAAAATGTTCAGCATCTTTAACCATCAGGGAAATGCAAATAAAAACAACCCTGAGATTCTACCTCACACCAGTCAGAATGGCTAAGATAAAAAATTCGGGTGACCTCAGATGCTGGCGAGGATGTGGAGAAAGAGGAGCACTCCTCCTTTGCTCGTGGGATTGCAAGCTTTTACAACCACTCTGTAAATCAGTCTGGCAGTTTCTCAAAAAATTTAACATAGTAATATCTGAAGATTCAGTAATTCCTTTCCTGGGCATATACCCAGAGAAGGACACGTGCAGTAGTATGTTCCTGGCAGCCTTTTTTATAATGGCCAGAAGCTGGAAAGAATCCAGATGTCCCTCAACAGGGGAATGGATACAGAAAATATGGTACATTTACACAATGGAGTACTACTCAGCTATTAAAACAGTGGATTTATGAAATTCCTAAGCAAATGGATGGACCTGGAGGACATCATCCTGAGTGAGGTAACCCAATCACAAAGAAGTCACTTGAAATGCACTCACTGATAAGTGGATATTAGCCCAGAAACTTACAATACCCAATATACAATTTGCAAAAAAAAAAAAAAAAAAAAAAAAAAAAAACACAAGAAAATCAAGAAGGAAAACAACGCATGGACACTTCATACTACCTTAGAATAGGGAACAAAATACCCATGGAAGGAGTTACAGAGACAAAGTTTGGAGCTAAGTCGAAAGGATGGACCATCCAGAGACTACCCCACCCAGGCATCCATTCCATAATTAGCCACCAAATGCAGACACTATTGCACATGCCAGCCAGATGTTGCTGAACAGACTCTGATATAGCTGTCTTGTGTGAGGATATGCCAGTGCCTGGCAAATACAGAAGTGGATTTTCACTGTCATCTATTGGATGGAACACAGGGTCCTAATGGAGGAGCTAGAGAAAGTATTCAAGGAGCAGAAGGGGTCTGCAACCCTATAGGTGGAACAACAATATGAACTAACCAGTATCCCCA